>NC_133122.1:92623929-92898530 GCF_033568475.1 Henckelia pumila
ACCCGGATCACCTACTAAATAGAACTTAGACATGCAATTAACTTAATTAAACAGAAATCAGAATACAACTGCGGAAACCATAAACATTTATACAATCCCAAGAAAAGGAATCTGTAAATATCCAAAATAATATACAACCAAATCGAATAGCTGTATAAACCCAAAACAACAGAATAAAGACCTAAACGAAGCTCCTGCTGATCAACCACTGCCTAGCCCCTCTTGGATCCACCCGTCTCGTCCAATCGCAAACCTGCCCCATGGAATAGGGTGTCCAGAAACACAGAGTACGAGGCGTGAGCATAAAACGCTCAGCACGAGAGTATGAGTATACATGCATGAAAAGTGAACTCCCTATAAACTCGAGGTCAAGGATCAGAGAACAAAGACAGACCGGGCCCTAGTATGTAGCACGCTGTGCCGTTGCTGCAGGAGGTGGCTCCCATACCAAATACAAGTGGATATGTCGGACCCAATTCGATGGAAGTCCTTCCACTAATAGGATAGGGTAAAACCCTACTAACAGACATCTCAAACGAGATAGCTCAATATGCAAATGAATGCAGCATAAAATAATGGAATATAAATCATGCAATCACATAATACATGCATACTCAGTCAGGATATCTCGAACAGTACTTTCGTACCTCAAATACTAGGCAAGTGCTATCAGCCCTAGGTCCACGCCTATAATCCGCGCTACACTGCCAAATGATACTACTATCATTATAGTACTCTAAAAGCCTTAACTAAGCTAAAGCATACTCCTAAATATTTTTAGAAAGCAAAAGCTATACATTCGTTCGTTGTTAGCCTTTTGCTGTCGATTGCCTCAAAACTAGGCCACAGCTCCGCTACGACGCTTGGATCGCTATGCCACGTCCGGATTCCCAATGGAACGCCTAGAATTCCCTAGATCTGGACTAGAAGGCTAAGAAATTTAGAGAGAAGAGGTGATTGGTGCATCTAAATCTGAATCTCGGCCCTCCTATTTATATACGGAGTTCGGATCGTCCGAACTGGACTTCGGAGCGTCCGAACATGATCGGACCATCCGATATCGACTTCGGGTCGTCCGAACCCAATAATACGTCATTGCTTGCATCATCACAATGACGTCATCCATGACGACTATCGGCAGCAAGATCGGAGCGTCCGAACCACTCTTCGGATCGTCCGAACCCTGACTTCGGGCCTTTTGAACCCTGACTTCGGAGCCTCCGAACTCGACGACCCTTGAACCATTTTTGAGCGTTCTGAATCCATTTCCGAACTCCGTTAATCCATCCGGGACTCCCTTAATCATGTTTTATGACATCTAAACATGATCGTATTATTAATAACTCATAAATCGTTAGTTATGGATACGGGTTACTACATTCTCCCCCACTTAAGATATTTCATCCTCGAAATCCGATCTTAAGTACCGAATGTAAAACAACAACCCAAAACATTCTTTATTCAAATTAAACGTTTACAGAGTTTAGATCTGAATACAAATCAAAAATGAAATCAAAATAACTCAGGATGTTCTGCACGCATCCTGTCCTCAAGTTCCCAAGTAGCTTCCTCAGCGCCTCGGCGCTGGCACTGAACTAAAACCAAATGAATGACTTTTTTCCGCAAGACCTTATCCTTATGATCCAGGATACGAATAGGTCTTTCAACATATGTCAAATACTTATCCACTTGAACTTCAGACCGCTGCAGAATATGAGACGGATCTGCCACATACCGTCGCAACAGAGATACGTGGAACACGTTGTGAATACTGGACAGATACGGTGGCAAAGCCAAATGATAAGCCAAATCGCCAATGCTCTCCAAGATCTCAAACGGACCGATAAATCTGGGAGACAACTTGCCCTTAAGGCCAAATCTGAGAATCCTGCGGAAAGGTGACACCCTCAAAAACACTTTTTTCCCAACATCAAACTGCAAAGACCTACGCTTAGTGTTAGCATAGCTAGCCTGACGATCCTGTGCAGTCTTAATCCGTTTCTTGATCTGATCAACAATATCTACTGTCTGCTGGATAAACTCCGGTCCCTCAGCCTGTCTCTCCCCCACTTCTTCCCAAAAGAGTGGAGTAGAACAACGTCGCCCATACAACACCTCCAAAGGTGCCATCCCAATGCTAGTATGATAGCTGTTTTTGTACGTGAACTCAATCAATGGCAAATGATCCTGCCAGGCTGTACCAAAGTCCATAGTGCAAGCTCGAAGCATATCCTCTAAAGTACGGATAGTGCGTTCTGACTAACCATCTGTCTCCGGATGATAGGCAGTACTCAAACTGAGAGTAGTACCCATCGCATGATGAACACTCCCCCAGAACCTAGAAGTGAACCTAGGGTCTCGATCGCTGACAATGCTCACAGGCACTCCATGAAGTCGAACAATCTCTTGAATATACAACCGTGCCATGCGATCCACAGAGTACTCTCGGCTATAGGCAATGAAATGCGCTGACTTGGTGAGTCGATCCACCACAACCCGGATAGCATCACAATTCCTCAAGGACATCGGCAAATGGGTCACAAAATCCATCGTGATAAACTCCCATTTCCACTCAGGAATAGGCAGACTGTGAAGCAAACCTCCAAGTCGTTGGTGTTCTGCCTTGACTTGTTGACACACCAAACATCTCGAAACATATTGATACATGCTGCATTTCATACCCTTCCACCAAAACCGAGTACGTAGATCCTTGTACATCTTGTTGCTTCCCGGATGAATACTCAACTTGGTGCGATGTGCTTGAGACAAGATCTCATCTCGCAACTCTTCATCCTGCGGAATCACAAGTCTACCAGACAAACACAGAAAACCATCTAACTGATAGTGGAATCCAGACGAGCTACCCTCGTTAGCTAGATGAGCTAAACGCTGGGTCTTCAAATCAGACATCTGAGCATCTCGAATCCGCGAATACAAAGCTGGCTCAGATAAAATTGCAAACATCTGGATACTCTGCATACCTTTCTTATGCTTGAAGGTATACCCTGCAGTACAACAGTCACTGATTGCACTAGACATCGAACAAGTCTGAAGTGCAGATAGTCGGACCTTGCGACTCAAAGCATCAGCGGTGATATAAGCAGCATCCGGATGGTACTTACTCTCGCAATCATAATCCTTAAGCAAGTCCATCCAACATCTCTGCCTCATGTTCAACTCCGCCTGAGTGAAAAAATACTTGAGACTCTTGTGGTCGGTGAAGATCTCAAATTTCTCACCATATAGATAATGACGCCAGATCTTCAAAGCGAATACAATGGCTGCCAATTCCAAATCATGGACTAGGTAGTTGTCCTCGTGAAGCTTCATCTGTCTAGAAGCATATGCGATCACATGCCCATTCTGAGTCAGGACACAACACAACCCCTGAAGAGAAGCATCAGTGTATACCACATACCCTCCAGATCCTGACGGTAATGCCAACACCGGCGCAGAAGTCAACCGCCGTCGAAGCTCACAGAAATTCTCCTCACACTCGGAGGACCACTCAAAATCAACACCCTTGCGGGTAAGCTGCGTCAACGGTCGAGCTAGCTGAGAGAAGTTCAGAATGAAGCGACGATAATATCCTGCTAGACCCAGAAAACTGCGGATCTCAGCAACCGTCGTTGGACGCGACCAATTAATCACAGCCTAAATCTTGCTCGGATCAACTGAAATCCTCTCCCAGGATATGATATGGCCAAGAAAGATCACTCGATCCATCCAGAACTCACACTTGCTCAGTTTGGCGTACAACTGCTCGTCCCGAAGAGTCTGCAGTACCACTCGCAAGTAAGAAACATGCTCTTCCGCATTACGCGAATACACCAAGATGTCGTCAATGAAGACCACGACAAACTTGTCTAAATACTCCCTGAAGACACGATTCATCAGATACATAAATATAGCCGGCACATTAGTCAATCCAAATGGCATCACTAGAAACTCGTAATTCCCATAGCGAGTACGGAATGCAGTCTTGGCTACGTCTTGATCTCGGACTCTCAACTAATGATACCCAGATCTCAAGTAAATCTTGGAGTAAACCGAAGTACCCTGCAGCTAATCAAACAAGTCATCAATGCGAGGCAACAGATACTTGTTCTTCACAGTAACTCGATTCAGCTGCCGATAGTCAATGCATAACCGCATAGACCCATCCTTCTTCTTTACAGAAAGAACAGGAGCTCCCCAAGGAGATACACTAGGATGAATGTATCCCTTTTCCAACAGATCCTGTAACTGATTCTTCAACTCTTGCATCTCTGACGGAGCCAAACGATACGGTGCTCGAGAAATAGGCCAAGTACCCGGCATCAACTCTATGCCAAACTCGACTTCCCTAGCAGGAGGAAAACCCGGAATCTCATCTGGAAATACATCTGGAAATTCATCCACAACAGGAATACTACCTATCCCAATACTCTCAGCGGACAAATCAACTGCATAGATAAGGTATCCTTTCCCGCCAGACTCTAGAGCTCGACAGGCTCTCAAAGCTGATACCAAAGGCATCGGGGGTCGCGCTCCCTCACCATAGAAAAACCAGCTATCATTCCCATCCGGATGAAAGCAAACTAATCTCTGATAGTAGTCCACTGAAGCTCGATTGGTAGTTAGCATGTCTATCCCCATAATGCAATCGAAATCGTCCATCGCAAGGACCATGAGATTCGCCAACAGAATGTTCCCTTCAAAGTCTAAAGGGCAACCCATCACTAGACGCTTGGCCAAAGCAGATTGACCCGTCGGAGTAGAAACAGAAACTACTACGTCTAGTGCAATGCATGATAACTTATGCCTCTTAACAAAACGTGCAGAAATGAAGGAATGAGATGCACCAGTGTTAATATGTACGATAGCAGGTATACCATAAATTAGAAATGTACCTGCGATGACCTTCTCATTCTCCTCCATCGCCTGATCATGCCTCAAGGCAAACACCTAACCAGAAGCCCGCGGCCTCAAATGAGAACTCCCAGCAGACTATCCCTGCGACCTCTACTGAACGCTGGCCTGAGAACCTGATCCTGAATCAGAACCGCCTCCCCCAGATAGTGGACAATCCCTCCGGATATGACCAACCTCTCCACATCAAAAACAAGCTCTAGAATCTCTACGGCACTTGTCTGACGGATGGTTCTTCCCGCAATGGTCGCACTTTTCCTTCTTCCCAAAGAGAACAACACCTCTAGAACCAGAGAAAGAATTAGATCCGGACTTCTTGAAAGTCTGAGCACGGGGACCCAAAGAACTAGCAGGCCTCGACTGAGAGAAAGACCTGTTCCGCCGAATGCTGTCCTCTGCCTGGTGACAACGGCTCACCAAACCCTCGTAGGACATGTCATCACCGACTGCCACACGCTCATGGATCTCAGGGTTAAGGCCCTGAAGGAACAGATTATACTTCATCCCAGAGCTGTCAGCAATCTCAGGGCAATAGGATAGAAGATCAAAGAACTTCTGCTGATACTCGTCAATGGACATGGCTACCTGTCGCAGACTCAGTAGCTCGCCTGCCTTCGACTGACGGAGTGCAGGAGGAAAATACAGCTTCTGAAAAGCTGTGCGGAACTCGGCCTAGGTGGCCACTCCTCTCGCCATAACAAAGGGTGCAGAAGTAAACCTCCACCACCTACGAGCTCGCCCATCCAGAAGATAGCCAAGGGTCTCCATCTTCTACTCCTCGGTTCAGTGGAAAGTCGTCTCCATGCGGTCTAACCAATTCTCCGCATCCTCCGAAGACTCACCTCAGACCAAGGGCTTAGGACCCATCTGCAAGAATTGGCGCACGCTAAAACGGTCCTCTTAACGATGACAATGATGGCGGTCCCGATGATGCTCACGATCGTCATCTCCCCAGCGTCCACCTCCACTACCATGGCTACTCTGGTCATCGTAGTTCGCCATCTACAAAAGTAACTCACGGTTACCTTATGTAGAATCTAAATCACAAGAATACTATGCATGCTCTGATACCATAAATGTAGTGACCCTTACCCGGATCACCTACTAAACAGAACTTAGGCATGCAATTAACTTAATTAAACAGAAATCAGAATACAACTGCGGAAACCATAAACATTTATACAATCCCAAGAAAAGGAATCTGTAAATATCCAAAATAATATACAACCAAATCGAATAGCTATATGAACCCAAAACAACAGAATAAAGACCTAAACGAAGCTCCTGCTGATCAACCACTGCCTAGCCCCTCTTGGATCCACCCGCCTCGTCCAATCGCAAACCTGCCCCATGGAATAGGGTGTCCAAAAACATAGAGTACGAGGCATGAGCATAAAACGCTCAGCACGAGAGTATGAGTATACATGCATGAAAAGTGAACTCCCTATAAACTCAAGGTCAAGGATCAGAGAACAAAGATAGACCGGGCCCTGGTATGTAGCACGTTGTGCCGTCGCTGCAGGAGGTGGTTCCATACCAAATACCAGTGGATATGCCGGACCCAATTCGATGGAAGTCCATCCACTAACATGATAGGGTAAAACCCTACTAACAGACATCTTGAACGAGATACCTCAATATGCAAATGAATGCAGCATAAAATCATGGCATATAAATCATGCAATCACATAATACATGCATACTCAGTCAGGATAACTCGAACAGTACTTTCGTACCTCAAATACTAGGCAAGTGATATCAGCCCTAGGTCCACGCCTATAATCCGCGCTACACTGCCAAATGATACTACTATCATTATAGTGCTCTAAAAGCCTTAACTAAGCTAAAGCATACTCCTAAATATTTTTAGGAAGCAAAAACTATACCTTCGTCCGTCGTTAGCCCTTTGCTGTCGATTGCCTCAAAACTAGGCCACAACTCCGCTACGACGCCTGGATCGCTATGCCACGTCTGGATTCCTGATGAGACGCCTAGAATTCCCTAGATCTGGACTAGAAGGCTAAGGAATTGAGAGATAAAAGGTGATTGGTGCGTCTAAATCTGAATCTCGGCCCTCTTATTTATAGACGGAGTTCGGATCGTCCGAACTGGACTTCGGAGCGTCCGAACACGATCGGACCGTCCGATCTCGACTTCGGATCGTCCAAACCCAATAATACGTCATTTCTTACATCAGCACAATGATGTCATCCATGACGACTCTCGGCAGCAAGTTTGGAGTGTCCGAACAACTCTTCGGATCGTCCGAACCCTGACTTCGGGCCTTCCGAACCCTGACTTCGGAGCCTCCGAACTCGACGACCCTTGAACCATTTTTGAGCATTCTGAATCCATTTCCAAATTCTGTTAATCCATCTGGGACTCCCTTAATCATGTTTTATGACATCAAAACATGATCGTATTATTAATAACTCATAAATCGTTAGTTCTGGATATGGGTTACTACAATTGACCTAGAAAGATTTATTTAGTCGGTTTGACTATATTTAGTGTCAGATATGAGGTGATTCATCAGGGGAATGTGTGTTTTCTTAGGCTGTTTTCTTTAAGACAGTTGCTTGTTTTGACCTTTTAGGTTATGGCCATGTGATGATGGGTTTTCATCAGGATGCCAGTGGATTAATACCAAGGGTTGGGGATTGTGACCACGACTAGACATGAAGAGGCACGAATACGATCCTATGTCGTTGTTACTCTAGGATTCTTTCATGCTTTAGATATTACCTGGAAGCTTTTGTGCTTCAGGTGGGCTATTAGGGGTGGCTAGTTCAGTCTAGAGGAGTTGGAAACAATCACAACAGGGTATGATTTTATTTCGGATAGATACCAGGTTTGGTATTGAGAAATTTAGTTATCGTCTCGCTTTCGTCAGAGATACATATTCTTGTATTCTACTGTCAGAATTATTCTTGGAAGGGATTTCCTTAACAAGTTATCGTTCTACTAGTGGTTATTTGAAGTATCGTCTGACTTCGTTAGAGGCGCAACTTGACATTTTCTTGGAACAAGGAAGATCCAAGATATAGAATCGAGAAAAAATATATTTTGATATTGGTGTTCATCTTATGTGAACATAGACTGTGGTAGTAGATCAGGATTGGTACGGTATTGGTGCCAATAACTATCCATAATTATCGTCTGACTTCATCAAAGATTTGGAATGAGACTTCCATGATAATGGAGGTTGTCCAAGATAGAGGATGATCATTTGAATTGAAATTAGTCCAGAGATTAGTAAAACTTATGTCTATGGTTTGGACAGGAATAGTTTGGTGGTAGATCTAGATTGGTGCAGTAATTGTACCAGTGATTACTTTTGATTATCGTCTGACATCGTCAAAGATAAAGATTAGTGAACTCGTGGGAATTATGTTATTCCAAAAATTTTGGGTTCAGACAGTCCTCGTTGAACAAAACCACAGAGATCATAGTGGTTGATCATCAGTTTAATGTTCTAATAATCGAGAAATTAGTAAGTGGTAATTAAACTGATTGATTCTTTTGGGCTAAGTGTGTGCTACAGTGAATCAAGAATAATGTAGTCGTTTAGAATAAATCAGTGTTGATTCTAGTTATTGTTGACTAGAAAGTATTTGAGATAGTTTTGTAATTTCGCATGCTTAAGAATATGGTCTGTGAGTTATATTCAGAATTTCTCAGTTTTTTGAGAATTTTCAGAAATGTGTTAATTCAGTTTTTGGGTTTCCTTTTGCTTAAAAATAATTGATAAGAAATTTTACTTTTAATTTATATGTGGCAGATACAAATTTTGTAACCCAGTAATGGGGGAGATGAATGTTCTTTTGTAGAAAGGACGAGTTGAATTGTTCATTGCTTGGTGATTAGTAACTATTAACATTGTTTTAAGAGATTGAACTGAAGATTTGTTAATCTTTGAGGAAAATTGATAGGATGTGTACAGTACTCAGATATTCAGATATTCAGGTATGTTTCTTCAGTATTCGTGGAAAATATTAATCAGCTTTTGATCTAGAAAGTGTTTAATTTTCAATGGGTACTAACAGGATAACATACAGTGTTTAGATGTGGATAAAGGATAATAGTTGTCACTGATTTTTCGGGATGTCTATTGAATGCGTTAGGACATTGATGTATTTGATTCGATAGGATCGAGTCAAGGGTTAGCTAGATTGTATTGATTTTAGGACTTCGTCAGGGAAGGATGAAACACTTTTGTTCATCTAGTAGTGCAAGTCAGAATTCAACAAGGAATTATTATTATCCGTGGCAGAATAATTAATATTCTCATTTTCAGGAGTTAGCTCTAGTTATGGGCTAGATGTCACTATTTAACTTGGAATATTAGTACTAGGGATTGTACTAATCGACTTTTGAGTCAACACAATGTGCATTGGTATTTTAAAGATGAAAACCTGAAGGGTTCAGGAAATCAAGAATTGTGGACAACGACGTTGTCACGTGTATTAGTGATATGACGGGGTATTAGTCATTTTCGCTGTTAGTAGTAGAATCCTTTTGATGAACAAGGACATGTGCACTCAGTTTTGGAGGAAATGAATGAAGCGCATTGTGTATCAGTATGTTTCCTAGTATTGGATGTGTCAACTGATTTTGAACATCAACAACTTGAAAGTTGTATCATAGTTATCGATTCCTGAGCGGGAATGAGAGTTAACACGATGGACTTTGTGACCCATCTTCTGGTATTCTTGAGGGATTATGATATACTATCAGGGTTGTGATGTTTCGACTCACAATGCAGCGCATTTCTTTCTGTTTAATTGAGACTTCACTTTTGACAGTAGTGAATGATTAAACGTTCACAAGATTGTGAATTTTCATGGTATACCAGTAAGCATTTTCAGTGATAAAGATTACAGATGTGTTTCTAGATTTTGGGGGGAGTTTTCAACATGATAAGGGTACTACTCTTAGCTTGAGTACTACTTATCACGTAGAGATTGACGTGCAGTTAGAGTGCACGATCTGTATTCTTGAAGATATGTTTCGAGCATGTTTTATAGATTTTGGTCCAGCTTGGAAAGATCAGTTGCCACTGTTTGAATTCGCGAGCAACAAAAACTATCACCGCAGTATTGGTATGGCACCAAATGAGGTTTTGTATAGATGACGATGTCATACTCCACTGTTCTGGAAAGAAGTGGGGGAGCGACAGGTAGAGGGACTAGAATAAATTCAACAGGGTGTTGATAAAAGTTGATTTATCAGAAAGATATCTCTAGAGTTTATTGCTCCAATTGGGATGTTGGACAGTAAATGAGATATAGTTCAAACTAGAATTGCCGCTTTATGAGTCATAAGGATAAGATATAGCGTAGCAAGATCATTCCTCTTATTCTAGTTCAATGGCAGCACCGAGGCACTGAGAAAGACACTTGGGAATTTGAGAGTCGTATGCAAAAAGACTATCCAGAATTGTTCTGATTATGTTGTATCTTGTAAAATTTTCAGTCTGAATAAAGGATGTTTATTCAGTATTAACTACATTCAGTACTTAAAATTTGTTTCGAGGATGAAAATATCTTAAGTGGGGGAGAATGTAATATCCCGGTTTCATTTTACAAGATTAATTTGTTAATCATGTTGAGATTTAATGAAATATGATTTAAGGATTTTATTATAATCTAACGGACCAAGGATTTGAGTCCAAATCACTCGAAAAATGCTTAATGGGCTTAATTTAGCTTGGGAATTTTGGAGGGTCCGAACCAGATCGGAGCGTCCGATCGTAGTGCCATGCACGTGTCAACAGGAATTCAACATGTAACTGCATGCATGGGATCGGAGCATCCGATCTTGATCGATCGGAACGTGGCATGCATGCGTAGATCGGAGCGTTCGATCGATGCCTATAAATAGGGGGTCCAAGGCTCTCATTTGATTGCCAATTTCGAATCCTCTCCTTTCCCGTCGTGACTCTATTTTAAGGGTTTCGGGACTAATTTTTTAAGAGTTGGAGTAGGAAGTAGTATTTTTATAACAGACAATTTCCATAGTGGTGGCCAAGCAGCGGAGCTTTGGCGAGGTGTCTAGGGGTAGTAGCAAGGTTGTGCCCAAGATCTGAAGCATTCGACATCAGCGGGCTGACGACGAACGAAGATATATCTATGGATCCTTATAGAAAATAGGGAGTATGCTGTATTTTAATTAAGGCTTTTAGAGCATGATAACTGATGGATGGTTTTCATGTATTGTAGTGTTGTATGGTAGGCTTGGAACCTAGATTGGAGCTTTGAGGATCTTGTTGGAAAACGTGTTCAGATCAATTAAGAATTGATACCCGGTGCAGCGGAAGTTTAAAATTTTTATTTTATTATATGGAACGATTCCATATATGGGTATCAAAACTTTTACGACTAAATTTGTTCAAGTAAAAATAAAATCACATTAAATTTTTACCTCGTCAAGCAAAGGCTTGATCGTGGACTCCAACAGAATTTAATCTGCTCTTCTTGTAAATCCCGGGAACCGATGACAGTCACGATCTAACTTCGGAATTAGGTCCACGAATGAAAAACAGAAACCCTCTGATTGACTGCACTAGAAATCAATCAGAAGTTTTACGTAGAGAATAAACAAATATGATCTGTTAATTCGATTTGTAATTTTTCACAAAAATCACAAGTCGAATTTTCTCCAAAAGGGACAGAGGAATTTTCGAAAAAACCTCTTGAATAATATAGACTTATTTTCGAAAATTGCTAGACTGAAATCTTGTGTAATTTTCGAACACATTACATATATTTATAGATAATTTCTAGAATATATTAAGTTATAATTGCATTAGGACTCTAACTCCTTAGGGCCCACAATCCATAACTTAAGCCCAAGCCAAGCCCGTTGTTCTAGAAATTAATATAAAATTCTTCGTGACTCCGATTGATAAACTGATTTTACCAATGTGCAAATAAACCATTTCTGCATCTTTTTAAGTCAAGATAATTTTTCTGAATCCGAATTCAGTGATTTCTAAAAATGCCCATCACTATGTTATTTTAGGAAATCCCACTCCCTTTTAATTAAGAAGTCCAACTTCTCTTTCATTAAATTTAACTCTTTAAATTTAACTATCTCTACGGGGTTTTAGTAATCCATTACTTGTGTAACCCTCAATAATTCAGAAATACAGCTAGCCGTGGGCTCACAACTCCTTGTGACTCAGAACAATAATTTCCGACTTACCCATCGAATCATGGTAACAGCGCCTAGCAACATCGCCCCATGATTCCCTAGGTATTACTGATAGTGCCTACAAGAACCAGTAGATTTTGGTTAGCGTACATTACGGTCCCTTCAACCAAATATCCCGATCGAATCAACAACCATTGGTGCATCGAGAGTCGTTCGAGATTCGATAACTATGCATAACATCTTGGAGATCTATTAGTGACATCGCATGTGTTACTAGGAACATCAAGTAACCTAAAACACATCATGTACTCTGGCCAGAGATTCGTCACACTAATATCTCCTCAGATCGCATAGGATATCCACACTCGCAAGTATGTGGTGAATCCTTGACAACAAAGCATCGACTCCTATATGTGTCATAACTGTACCCAATCCCGACACCTGATGACCCCAATAGAGTCGGTAAATGATTCAAAGTACAGTACTAGCATATAAAGTCTCAATGATGTTTCAAGTAATAAGGACTAATGGTGTACAACCAAAACCGCGGACTTTATCCACTCGATAAGTGATAACCACTTGGAAAGTCCTAATAGGGTAGTTCGATCATTCATCATATGAATATCCATTTGCATGCTTTGAACATCTCTAAGTTCCATACCAATGAAACGTGATACTCGGCATCACAAATGCTAGTCTCAATCTCGAGCGATCCTTATCCTTATTTGCGGACGGCTCAATTGACTAGGAGCTGTTTAGAATATACAGTGACTATAAGATGTGTTTCATGATAGTCATCCCCATGTGCTACCACATCTTACATATTCTATAGTATATTCAAGGTCTTCATCAAAACAACAATAGTATATCATAATATAACAATATGAAGGAAGATAAAGTCAATGCCATTATAAAAGTTTAAATTATATTAAACAAAAGATTGTTTTACATAGAGTCATAAAAGCCCTTAGACACAAGTTGGCTAACCGGGCACCCACTCTTTCAATCTCCCACTTGCCCTAAAGCCAACTAGTCATACTACGTAATCCCATTGCTTCGCGATGTTTGTCAAACAATGGTCCTGGCAAGGGCTTAGTAAGCGGATCAGCGATATTGTCTGTAGAGGCCACTCTCTCGACACTGATGTCTCCTCTTTCCACGATCTCCTGGATGATGTGGTATTTCCTCAGTACGTGTTTGGACTTCTGATGAGACCTTGGTTCCTTTGCATGAGCAATGACACCCGTGTTGTCAGAGTACACCGGGACTGGACCAACAGCTTCAGGAATTACACCCAACTCTTGGATGAATTTCCTTATCCAAACCGCCTCTTTAGCAGCAGCTGATGCTGCAATGTATTCTGCCTCAGTGGTGGAATCCGCTGCGGTGTCCTGCTTGGAACTCTTCCAAGAGACAGCACCGCCATTGAGCACGAATACAAATCCAGAGGTTGATTTCGAGTCATCCACGTCACATTGGAAGCTAGAGTCGGTATAGCCTTCCAACTTCAATTCTCTCCCTCCATAAACCATGAATAAATTCTTAGTCCTTCGCAAGTACTTAAGAATATCCTTCACGGCTTTCCAATGCATTTGACCGGGATTGGTTTGGTATCTGCTCGTGACGCTCAGAGCATATGTCATATCCGGTCTGGTAGATATCATCCCATACATGATACTACATATGGCTGACGCATATGGCACGTGTGTCATCTTCTCTATCTCTTTGTCAGTATTGGGACACATAGACTTGGATAGAGAAACTCCATAACACATAGGTAGATGTCCTCTCTTGGACCCATCCATTGAAAACCTTTTCAATATGGTGTCGATGTAGGTTGATTGAGTGAGTCCTATCATTCTTTTAGATCTATCTCTATAGATCTGAATTCCTAGAATATAGGATGACTCACCTAAATCCTTCATCGAGAATCTACCTGATAACCATATCTTTGTTGACTGCAACATCCCTACATCATTCCCCATGAGTAGGATGTCATCAACATAAAGTACTAAGAATGTTACCGCATTCTTAACTACTTTCTTGTACACGCATGGTTCCTCCGGGTTCTTGATAAAACCAAAATCCTTTATCGTTTCATCAAATTTCTGGTTCCAACTTCTTGATGCTTGTTTGAGACCATAGATTGATCTCTGAAGCTTGCATACCTTATGCTCGCTTCCCATGGATGTGTATCCCTCAGGCTGCATCATATAGATCTCTTCCTTAATGTTTTCATTAAGAAATGCAATCTTTACATCCATTTGACATATCTTATAGTCATACCATGCTGCTATGACAATAAGGATTCTTATGGACTTGAACATTGCGACTGGTGAAAAGGTTTCATCATAGTCAACTCCTTGTCTTTGAGTATAACCTTTTGCCACCAATCGTGCCTTGTAGGTCAATACCTTTCCATCAGGCCCAAGCTTTCTCTTGTAGATCCATTTGCACCCAATTGGAACAATTCCATCGGGAGGATCTACTAAAGACCAAACTTGGTTAGAATGCATCGAGTCTATTTCCGATTGCATAGCTTCAAGCCATAAATTCGAATCCGCATCAGAAATTGCTTCCTTGAACTTTCTTGGATCATATCCAATGTCGGGTCCACTTTGATCCCCTTCAAGAAGAATACCATATCTAATAGGAGGTCTAGAAGTCCTCTCGAATCTCCTAGTAATAGGCGTGTCTTGTGATGATTCTTGAGGTGTAGGATCGCTATTTTGTATCTCGGGTTCTTCTCGAATTTCTTCGAGTTCCATCATCTTGCCTTTCTTATCCAATAAGAACTCCTTCTCCAAGAAGATGGCATTCCTTGAAACAAACACTTTTGTTTCAGCAGGATGATAAAAATAATATCCGATTGAATTCTTCGGATACCCTACAAAATAACATAAGGTGGATCGACTATCCAACTTATCTCCCACTGTCTGCTTCACGTAAGCAGGACATCCCCAAATCCTCAAGTACGAATACTTAGGAGCTTTGCCATTCCATAACTCGTATGGTGTTTTATCTACTGCTTTAGTGTGGACGTTGTTTAACAACAATACCGCTGTTTCAAGCGCGTAGCCCCAAAACGAAGGTGGGAGCTCAGTGAAGCTCATCATGGATCGAACCATGTCCAACAAAGTTCGATTGCGACGCTCCGAAACACCATTCAACTAAGGTGTCATAGGAGGAGTCCACTGAGAGAGAATCCCATTCTCTTTTAGATAGTCCAAAAACTCGGTACTTAAGTATTCTCCACCTCGATCCGATCGAAGTGCCTTAATACTTTTACCTAGTTTGTTTTCTACTTCAGCCTTGAATTCTTTGAACCTTTCAAATGCTTCAGACTTATATTTCATTAAATATAAATACCCATACCTAGAATGATCATCAGTAAAGGTAATGAAATAGGTGTTGCCACATTTAGTACCAATCCTAAATGGACCGCAAACATCTGTATGGATCAAATCCAACAAATTTTGACTACGCTCAGGTTTCCCTTTGAAAGGAGATTTAGTCATTTTTCCCTTTAGGCAGGACTCACAAGTAGGTAGAGAGTTAATATCAGACATATCAAACATGCCCTCTCCCACTAGCTTGTTCATCCTCCTTGAGGAAATATGACCTAGCCTAGCATGCCAAAGGTTTGCCGGGTTTTGACTATCGTTTTTCCTTTTAATTGTTGTTAGCGGTTTATCAACATAATTAATTGGAACGTCTTTTAATTTTAAGCTATATAGATCGTTTTCAAGTTGTCCATTTCCAATCAAACATTCATTCTTGTAAATATTGCAAATCTCATTCACAAAATTGCAAGAAAAACCATCTCTATCAAGCATAGAAATAGATATAATGTTTTTGACCAAATCCGGAACATATAAAACATCTCTCAAAAATAACTTAAAATTATTCTGCAAAACTAAATAAATGTCTCCTATAGCTTTGGCTTCGACTCTAGAACCATTCCCGAGCCTTAGCTGGGTCTCACCCATCCTTAGCTTACGACTTCTTGTCATCACCTGCAAATCATTGCAGATGTGAGATCCACATCCGGTATCCAATACCCAAGAAGAAGTATTAAGCGAAACATTTATTTCAATGTAAAACATACCCTTTGCAGTTCGCAACTGTTCGAGGTATTCCTTGCAGTTACGTTTCCAATGACCGGGTTTCTTGCAGTAATGGCAAACGTTTTCATCTTTTATCCCAATTGAAGCCTTGGCCTTTCCCTTCTTATTTGGTACAATCTTCTTGGGCGGGGCAGAACGTTTCTTACCCTTTCCACTTGGTCCTTTCTTAGAGTTAGAAGAGGAGCCAACCAAGAGTACCGGTTTATCCTTCTTTAGTGTGGCTTCATATGTGACAAGCATATTGACCATCTCTTCAAGGGTGGCCTCTATCTTGTTCATATTGAAGTTCATCACAAAACCGTCAAACGATGAAGGAAGTGATAGAAGCAACAAGTCCGCGCTAAGTTCATGCTCCAAAGTCAAGTCGAGTGTTACCAACTTTTCAATGAGCCCAATCATGCGCACCCCATGCTCACGGACCGAAGTCCCATCTCGCATGCGGCTAGTCATGAGCTCTCTGACGGTGGCATACCTCTCCGACCTTGACTGAGCTCCAAAGAGTTCCTTGAGGTTCTTGTGAATGTCAGCAGCATTCACGGCATCCTCGAATCTCCTTTGAAGCTCATCAGACATCGAAGCCTGCATGTAGCATTTGGCCTTGATATCATGGTCCCACCATAAATCAAGTTTGGCCAACTCTTCCGGACTTGTATTAGCCAGGGCTTCCTTCGGAGGCGGCTTCTCTAACACGTAGAAAGCTTTTTCCGAAGTAAAAATAATTTTCAACTTACGAAACCATTCCGTATAGTTTGCACCAGTCAATTTGTTTTGTTCGAGAATTGAAAACAGTGGATTACGAGAAGTCATTGTAATAGTATACTGAAAAGGAAACAGACAATAATCAATGATTGTTTAATTAATTTACTAAGACATAAAATATGGCGAATTTTAATTTTATGAATTACACTCCCACTATTTTAACGATTTCACTACCCTCTAGTGAAAACGGGAAACTATTTTCCTTAGTGAGAACATGGAGTCCAATTGACAAATCATGATCCCGAATAATATCAGCCAACCATAATTTTCAAAAGGTAGAGCCCAATTACTTTCAAAGTAACCCCAATGTTTTTACCTCATGTCCAATAAGAGCCCAATAATATGACGCCGTTTATTGTGACATGTCAAGATAACCCATCAATATTAAGTTGTGATGGACGGTCGCCATGTGGATCCCCAATAATATGAGCCAATCCCATGGGAGTTCCACCCAACTTACAACATGTGTCAATCCAATGTACAGCTTTCCGACGAACGGGCCCCCCCAATAATATGAGCCGGACCGTATCCGCGGGTAGCATCTCATACATTGATCGTTGATGGAAGGTAGGAATATTTAAACAATATTTAAATTCCCTTTTTATTAATCTTGATATCAATTTTAAATCATATTTATTATGAGAGATTTTAATTTTGAAAATTTGTCTCATCATGTTATTTATGTATGCTTGCGGGATTCATACAATTTAGTCTAAACATGCATACATCAATAATATCATATATTATTTAAGGATGATCGATCCCATTAACTAATCGACCCGTGGTTGCCAATCACGAGTCTAAGTCCAATCCTAGGTGATATGCAAGTATGCAATGCAATCCTATTACATTGAGCTTCCAATTTACATTTTTTCGGTCTTCATTGTCTGCTGGGCCCACCATTTCTTCAAATCTTTGTCTCCCACTAATTCTAATAAATTTACAATAAATTTCGATGACAAATATGGGATACATTTTTAGGGGTGGGAACGGGCCATAAATCAGGCCCACTTTTATTACATATGACAATCATATTGGGCTATAAACCAAGCCCATTAATAAACACCAACAACAATAAGACAAATGTAAATCACCTAACATACACCTAAAACATTGGTCATGGCAATCGATCATCCTTTATCTATTAATTAATTCAATAATTAAATAATTGGATAAACATGCAAAGACATCATAATTTAAAAGATAAAATCATATTTTATCTTATCCATCCATAAGATCATATCTTATCATAAATTGTACCAAAATAATTAATTTTATAAAATTTAATTTAACGGATAAAATTTATAAATTTTCCAAAAATTCAAATTTATCCAAAAATCAATTTTAAAATTTTCGGACTCGAACAATTCGATCCGATGCCTCGTGAACCAATCAAAACAATTTTCGATCGGATCAAAAACTAGAATTTCAAAAAATTAAAATTTTAATTAAAAATTAAAAAATAATTTTTCCAGGCTGCCCGGGACAATCGCGGGTAGCCCGCGCCCCAAAAAATGGTCCGGGCAGGGCAGCCCGTCGCTGCCCCTTGGGCAGCGATCCAATCGCTGCCCCCGATTTGCCCATATTCAATTTAAAATTTTTGTTTTGTTTCAAAAAACCGAGGCTTAAAAATTTTGTACAATCGATTAATTTAATCGTTTGATCTGAGCAACCTGGCTCTGATACCACTGTTGGAAAATGTGTTCAGATCAATTAAGAATTGATACCCGGTGCAGCGGAAGTTTAAAATTTTTATTTTATTATATGGAACGATTCCATATATGGGTATCAAAACTTTTATAATTAAATTTGTTCAAGTAAAAATAAAATCACAATAAATTTTTACCTCGTCAAGCAAAGGCTTGATCGTGGACTCCAACAAAATTTAATCTGCTCTTCTTGTAAATCCCGGGAACCGATGACAGTCACGATCTAACTTCGGAATTAGGTCCATGAATGAAAAACAGAAACCCTCAGATTGACTGCACTAGAAATCAATCAGAAGTTTTACGTAGAGAATAAATAGATATGATCTGTTAATTCGATTTGTAATTTTTCACAAAAATCACAAGTCGAATTTTCTCCAAAAGGGACAGAGGAATTTTCGAAAAAAACCTCTTGAATAATATAGACTGATTTTCGAAAATTGCTAGACTGAAATCTTGTGTAATTTTCGAACACAGTACATATATTTATAGATAATTTCTAGACTAGATTAAGTTATAATTTAATTTGGACTCTAACTCCTTAGGGCCCACAATCCATAACTTAAGCCCAACAAGCCAAGCCCGTTGTTCAAAAAATTAATATAAAATTCATCGTGACTCCGATTGATAAATTGATTTTACCAATGTGCACAGAAACCATTTCTACATCTTTTAAAGTCAAGATAATTTTTCTGAATCCGAATTCCGTGATTTTCAAAAATTCCCATCCCTATGTCATTTTAGGAAATACCACTCCCTTTTAATTAAGAAGTCCAACTTCTCTTTCATTAAATTTAACTCTTTAAATTTAACTATCTCTACGGGATTTTAGTAATCCATTACTTGTGTAACCCTCAATGGTTCAGGAATACAGCTAGCCGTGGGCTCACAACTCCTTGTGACTCGGAACAACAATTTCCGACTTACCCATCGAATCATGGTAAGAGCGCCTAGCAACATCGCCCCATGATTCCCTAGGTATTACTGATAGTGCCTGCAAGAACCAGTAGATTTTGGTTAGCGTACAGTACGGTCCCTTCAACCAAATATCTCGATCGAATCAACAACCATTGGTGCATCGAGAGTCGTTCGAGATTCGATAACTATGCATAACATCTTGGAGATCTATTAGTGACATCGCATGTGTTACTAGGAACACCAAGTAACCTAAAACACATCATGTACTCTGGCCAGAGATTCGTCACACTAATATCTCCTCAGATCGCATAGGATATCCACACTCGCAAGTATGTGGTGAATCCTTGACAACAAAGCATCGACTCCTATATGTGTCATAACTGTACCCAATCCCGACACCTGATGACCCCAATAGAGTCGGTAAACGAGTCAAAGTACAGTACTAGCATATAGAGTCTCAATGATGTTTCAAGTAATAAGGACTAATGGTGTACAACCAAAACCGCGGACTTTATCCACTCGATGAGTGATAACCACTTGGAAAGTCCGAATAGGATAGTTCGATCATTCATCATATGAATATCCATTTTCATGCTTTGAACATCTCTATGTTCCATACCAATGAAACGTGGTAATCGGCATCGCAAATGCTAGTCTCAATCTCGAGCGATCCTTATCCTTATTTGCGGACGGCTCAATTGACTAGGAACTGTTTAGAATATACAGTGACTATAAGATGTGTTTCATGATAGCCATCCCCATGTGCTACCACATCTTACATACACTATAGTATATTCAAGGTCTTTATCAAAACAACAATAATATATCATAATATAACAATATGAAGGAAGATAAAGTCAATGCCATTATAAAAGTGTAAATTATATTAAACAAAAGATTGTTTTACATAGAGTCATAAAAGCCCTTAGCCACAAGTTGGCTAGGCACCCACTTTTCAGATCTGCCTGAGAAAGGTACGATAGTATTGTTTGAAATACCCTAACTGAGTATACATGTATTGTGTGTTGCATGATTTAGTTGGCATGATTTTATCAGCATATATTATGACATGTTATTATGCTACATGCATAATCATCTTGTAGTAACCCAGACCTCATTTTAAGATAATAATATGTTAAACATGATTAAGGGTTGGAAATTAACCAATTTCGGGGTTTAATTGGACTTCAGAAGCAAGAAATGAAATTTCATTGTCTAAGCCAGTTTGGACGATCCGAAGAGGACTTCGGACGGCCCGAACTCGACCACCGGAGGCTCCGAAGGTGAGCTTGTTGACTTCGGAGTTAAGGCACGTTGGGACGATCCGAAGAGGACTTTGGACGGCCCGAACTCCCTTGTGCCAAGCAAGCAGGATTACTCAGCATGGTGTTTTGACAAGTGTTGGATTTAGGCCACTTCGGACGACCCGAAGAGACTTTCGGATGGTCCGAACTCGACGTGTCTCCCATGCAGTCAGTGAGTTGGAACGGACGATCCAAACTCAGCTTCGGAGGATCCAAACTCGTCCGAAAATTTTCCTATAAATAGGGCTCGTTCAATTTCATTTTGAAATACGAATTTCCGAGCTTCCTTCTTCAGTTATATAGTGTGAGTTATACACTTGAGGGCCCTATCGGTTATAATAGAGGTTTCTGAATAACCAAGTTGTGGTTATAGTCATCCGGGACTAGCGTCTCCAATGGGCTAACTACGGACGAAGGTATGGTCCGGGAATCTATTTAAGTTTTGGGAGTACTTATTAGCTTAGTTAAGGCTTATAGAATTTATGTAGTGATACGGTGAACTTTTGAATATAGGCTTGGAACCTAGGATCCTACTTTACTTGAACTAGCCTAGAGGTACGTACACATTGACTGAGATTGCCAGCGAGTATACATGTTTATATGTTGCATTTATTTGGCATTATTATATGGCATGATGTATGATTTACCGTTTTCTATATTCATATGTCATGTGCATATACACGTTGAGCCTATACCTTGCTATACCTTACTATAGAGCCGCTCAGCTCTATACTCGATAGTCTGTCACTGAGAGTACCGTGTTGGCGGGGGCATTTATGTCTGTCTACTCTGGTGTACTAGACGAGTGTGGTTGCACCCAGAGGTTGATCCGTGCGATGGTAGCACTCATGTGGCGCCGGTTCTGAGCATGACTTTTCAGATGATCCTTTACCAGTCATCATGTTTCATGCATCATATTTACGTGTACTCATGTTTATGTACTGGGCGTTAGCGCTTACGTCCTAATTGTTATCTTGGACACCCTATTCTATGGGGCAGGTCATAGGATGGACGTAGCCGGTAGTTCGAGGCAGGACTAGGGAGCCGGAGCTTTTCAGAGGAATTTATACAGCAGGATTTGTTTTAGCTGTATAATGTTTACTTTTAAGTTCTTTGATTTGGTTGTATCACTACAGATTTAAGCCTGGATTATGTTACTAAGCTGATATGTAAATTATGGTTAAGTTTCCGCATGTTTTTACTCTGTTAAGTATTTTGCTGTATTAAGTTTAATGCATGCTATTAGTTGCCAGTTAGTAGGTGATACCATGTAGGGTCACTAAATTTTTGGTATCAGAGCGAGGTTTAGATTTTGGGATTAGTACTTGGGATTTAGAATTAGTTTGAGTAATTCTTGCGCATTTGGGATTTTAATGTGCAATTCTTTTCAGGATATGGCTGACGAGAGTCATGGTAGTGTTGGCCAGGGAGGTGGTCATCATCATCGTCATCACCGCTATCATGATGATCAATATCGTCATCATGAGGGAAGACGTTGTTACTCTATCAATAAATTCATGCTAGTAGGACCGAAACCTTTGGTGGGAGGCGAGAATCCTGAACAAGCTAGAAGCTGGATGTCTAAACTCGAGAGTACTTTTCGTGCTTTCGATTGTACTGGATCAGAAACTGGAAGTTCTAGAATTCGTTCTAGAGGATCGAGCACGTTTTTGGTGGGATGCCAAGGCTGCTCAGGCACGTACTGAGAGAGGACAGGTGACTTGGGGAGATTTCTGTCAGCAATTTCAGAAACTGTATTTTCCTCCAGCTGTTCGTCAAGCACGATTGATGGAGTTGCTTACTCTGAGGCAAGGATCAATGACTATTGATCAATATCAGCAACGATTTCTTGATCTGCTACCTTTCAGTCCTCATATCAATGAGAGTGATGCGTTGAAGTATGATATCTTTCTACAAGGTTTGAACCAAGATATCTACTCTCAGGTTGTCGTCTGTGATGACCCGGTATCTTTTGAGACTTTGGTGAACCGTTGCCGTCTTGTGGAGACCAGAAACAGGCGGGCATAGTTGTTGATGCCAGCACAGCCTAGTGGATCTTTTGAGCCTCGAGCTCAATCTATTGTGCAATCTGTACCTACGTCTTCTTCTACTCCTAGTACTTCGTCTGGTTCTCGTGGTTCACGAGGTACATTTCGTTTCGGAAAGAAGAAGAAGAAGGAGGAATTTTGTAGCCATTGTGGAGGGAAGCATCCTGCAGCTTCATGTCGGAGAGCTACTGGTGCTTGTTATATTTGCGGTCAGTATGGACATCTGCGGAGAGATTGTCCTCAGCGTATGACTTCTGCTAGTGGATCGGGATCCCAAGTTGGATCTCAGGCTTCTATTTTTCCACATCAGCAGCCAGCACCACAGAGTTCTTCTGGTTATCGTCCCCAGACTCAAAGGCAGGTGTTTGCTCTGTCTCATGAGCAGGCTACAGAGGGAAGCGATCGCATGTTGGCAGGTACCTTTCTGTTATGTGGTATTCCTGCACTTGTATTAATTGATACTGGAGCATCGCATTCTTTTATTTCTAGTCACTTTGTTAAGAGACATAGATTACCTTATGTATCATTAGATATGGATTTAGTTGTATCTACTCCGTTGGAGCAAGAGATAGTAACTAAGCGTCTAGTGATGGGTTGCCTTCTAGAGTTTGAGGGTAATACGTTATCAGCTAATTTGATGATATTAGCGATGGCAGATTTTGATTGTATCTTGGGAATAGATATGCTGACTTTGTACCACGCTACTGTGGATTGTCATCAGCATCTGGTACAGTTTCATCCGGTTGAGGGTGATAGCTGGTATTTTTATGGTGAGGGTGCGCGACCTCCGATGCCACTTGTTTCGGCTCTGAAGGCATGTCATGTCTTGGAGTCAGGTGGGGAGGGCTACCTCATATATGCAGTTGATATGTCCACGAGTAGTACGTGTATTGATCAGTTACCGGTTGTCAGTGAGTTTCCTGATGTATTCCCTGATGAGATTCCTGGTTTTCCTCCGGTGCAAGATGTTGAATTTGGTATTGATTTAGTACCAGGAACTACGCCTATATCCCGAGCGCCTTATCGTCTAGCACCTTCAGAGATGAGGGAATTGAAACAGCAGTTACAGGATCTGCTTGATAAGGGATATATTCGTCCGAGTGTTTCTCCGTGGGGAGCACCTGTTTTGTTCGTCAAGAAAAAGGATGGATCGATGCAATTATGTATTGACTATAGGCAGTTGAATCGTTTCACCATTAAGAATAAGTATCCATTGCCGCGGATTGATGATCTGTTCGATCAATTACAGGGTACTTCTGTTTATTCTAAGATAGATCTGAGATCTAGATACCATCAGATGCGGGTACGAGACTCAGATATTTCTACGGCTGCTTTCAGAACCAGATATGGGCATTATGAATTTCTGGTGATGCCATTCGGTTTAACGAATGCACCAGCAGTCTTCATGAATCTGATGAATCAGATATTTCGAGAGTATCTGGATAGATTTGTCATCGTCTTCATTGATGATATTCTTGTCTATTCTCATGACAAGGATGAGCATGCACATCATCTAAGGATTGTTTTACAGACATTACGAGATAAGCAGCTGTATGAGAAATTGAGCAAGTGTGAATTCTGGCTTGATCGGGTAGTGTTTCTCGGTCATGTGATTTCTAATGAAGGGATATCTGTTGATCCTAGTAAGATAGAGGCAGTGCTGAACTGGTCTCGTCCGACGATGGTTGCTGAGATTCGTAGTTTCTTGGGTCTAGCGGGATATTACCGTCAGTTCATCGAGAAGTTTTCACAGTTGGCCAGGCCTTTGACTCAGCTTACTCGGAAAGATGTTTTCTTCATATGGTCCTCGGATTGTGAGGAGTCATTTCACGAGCTGCGTGGACGTCTTTCTACTGCACCTGTGCTAGCTCTACCTTCTGGATCAGGAGGTTATGTTGTCTATACTGATGCCTCTGGTCAGGGGTTAGGATGTGTTCTGACACAGCATGGACATGTTATTGCCTATGCTTCTCGACCGTTGAAGACACATGAGAATAATTATCCAGTGCATGATCTCGAGTTTGCTGCCATTGTATTTGCACTCAAGATCTAGGGGCATTATTTTATAGTGAGAAATTTGAGATATTCACGGATCGCAAGAGTTTGAAGTATTTATTCACTCAGGCGGAGTTGAATATGCGACAGAGACGCTGGATGGATCTTCTGAAAGATTATGATTTTGAAATCAAATATCATCCAGGTTCTGTTAATCTTACTGCTGATGCCTTGAGTCGGCAGGTAAGACTTTCTGCACTTCAGACTAGTGAAGTATCTCATATGATTCAAGAGTGTTGTTCATTGAGTTTTACGCTCAAGCACAAGAAAGGGAGGAATGAGATTCGATTGTATACTATTCTATCTAAGCCAGCATTGTATTCTCGAATCAGAAATGCTCAGATATCTGATGTTAAGACTCAGTGTTTGGCACGTCTAGCCAATGGAGTTAATACATCTGGATTCCATTTTCAGGCAGATGGTTTATTGTGCTTATCTAATCGAGTGGTTGTACCTAATGTTGCGGAGCTCAGGAATGATATTCTTTCTCAAGCTCGCAGGAGTCGATTATCTGTTCATCCTGGAAGCATGAAAATGTATAAGGACTTGCGAACTAGATTCTGGTGGAAAGGGATGAAGTGAAGTGTGTATCAATTTGTTTCTAGATGTTTGGTTTGTCAACAGGTCAAGGCTGAACATCGACGACCAGGTGGATTACTGCAGAATCTTGAGATTCCCGAATGGAAGTGGGAGCACGTGACTATGGATTTTGTCACCCACTTGCCTATGACTACACGTCAGTGTGATGCTATCTGGGTTGTCGTTGATCGTTTGACGAAATCAGCACACTTTATTCCTTACAACCGGGAGTATTCTTATGATCGCATGACATGCTTATACATTCAGGAGATAGTGCGATTGCATGGGATTCCAGTGAGCATAGTTAGTGATAGAGACCCGCGATTTACCTCACATTTTTGGGGTATTTTTCAGCAGGCGTTGGACACCACTCTGAGTTTGAGCACTGCATATCATCCGAAGACTGATGGGCAGTCAGAGCGCACTATTCGTATGCTGGAGGATATGCTAAGTTCTTCTGTTATGGATTTTGGCTTATCTTGGCAGGATCAATTACCTTTGATTGAATTTTCCTACAATAACAGTTATCATCGTAATATTAATATGGCACCTTTCGAGGCATTGTATGGTCGACGGTGTCGTACTCCGTTATTCTGGGATGAAGTCGGGGAACGACAAGTCGAGGGTCCTGAATTGGTGCAGCAAATTGTAGACAAGGTAGATTTGATCAAACATAGGATCAAAGTTGCTCAAGATAGACAAGCCAGTTATGCTAATATTCGTCACAGGCCACTTCAGTTTGAGCCTGGTGAATATATGTTTCTACGAGTATCACCTTTCAGGAAGGTGATGAGATTCGGTGTGAAAGGCAAGTTGTCTCCTCGTTTCATTGGACCTTTCCAGATACAGGAAAAGATCGGAGATGTTGCATATCGTTTGGCGTTACCGCCAAATCTTTCCAGTATACATAATGTTTTTCATGTGTCATTACTTCGACAGTATATAGCTGATGAATCTCATGTGATTCAGTCTACTGATATTCAGCTAGAGCCAGATCTGTCTTTTGTTGAACGACCAATCCATATCCTAGACAGGAAGGAGAAAGTTCTTCGGAACAAGACTATACCACTTGTGATGGTACAGTGGCAGCGCCGAGGTGTTGAAGAAGCAACTTGGGAAACTGAGATTCATATGCAAGCGGAATATCCTGAGTTGTTTGCTTTGTACTTTTGATTGACCATGTAAGATGTAATTACAGTTGTTGTAATAAAACATGGTTTGATGTTTTATATTGTTATCTTAATTTGTCTTTAGATGTTATTTCGCGGACGAAATATCTAAAGGTGGGGAGAACGTAGTAATCCAGATCTCAATTTAAGATAATAATATGTTAAACATGATTAAGGGTTGGAAATTAACCAATTCCGGGGTTTAATTGGACTTCAGAAGCAAGAAATAAAATTTCATTGTCTAAGCTAGTTTGGACGATCCGAAGAGGACTTCGGATGGCCCGAACTCGACCACCGGAGGCTCCGAAGGTGAGCTTGTTGACTTCGGAGTTAAGGCACGTTCGGACAATCCGAAGAGGACTTCGGACGGCCCGAACTCCCTTGTGCCAAGCAAGCAGGATTAATCAGCATGGTGTTTTGACAAGTGTTGGATTTAGGCCACTTCGGACGACCCGAAGAGACGTTCGGATGGTCCGAACTCGACTTGTCTCGCATGCAGACAGTGAGTTGGAACAGACGATCCGAACTCAGCTTCGGAGGATCCGAACTCGTTCGGAAATTTTCCTATAAATAAGGCTCGTTCGATTTCATTTTGAAATACGAATTTCCGAGCTTCCTTCTTCAGTCATATAGTGTGAGTTATACACTTGAGGGCCCTATCGGTTATAATAGAGGTTCTGGAATAACCAAGTTGTGGTTATAGTCATCCGGGACTAGCGTCTCCAAAGGGCTAACTACGGACGAAGGTATGGTCCGGGAATCTATTTAAGTTTTGGGAGTACTTATTAGCTTAGTTAAGGCTTATAGAATTTATGTAGTGATACGGTGAACTTTTGAATATAGGCTTGGAACCTAGGATCCTACTTTACTTGAACTAGCCTAGAGGTACGTACACATTGACTGAGATTTCCAGCGAGTATACATGTTTATATGTTGCATTTATTTGGCATTATTATATGGCATGATGTATGATTTACCATTTTCTATATTCATATGTCATGTGCATATACACGTTGAGCCTATACCTTGTTATACCTGACTATAGAGCCGCTCAGCTCTATACTCGATAGTCTATCACTGAGAGTACCGCGACGGTGGGGGCATTTATGTCTGTCTACTGTGGTGTACTAAACGAGTGTGGTTGCACCCAGAGGTTGATCCGTGCGGTGGCAGCACTCATGTGGCGCCGGTTCTGAGCATGAATTTTCAGATGACCCTTTACCAGTCATCATGTTGCATGCATCATATTTATGTGTACTCATGTTTATGTACTGGGCGTTAGAGCTCACGTCCTAGTTGTTATCTTGGACACCCTATTCTATGGGACAGGTCGCAGGATGGACGTAGCCGGTAGTTCGAGGCAGGACTAGGGAGCCGGAGCTTTTAAGAGGAATTTATACAGCAGGATTTGTTTTAGCTGTATAATTTTTACTTTTAAGTTCTTCGATTTGGTTGTATCACTACAGATTTAAGCCTGGATTATTTTACTAAGCTGATATGTAAATTATGGTTAAGTTTCCGCACGGTTTTACTCTGTTAAGTATTTTGCTGTATTAAGTTTAATGCATGCTATTAGTTGCCAGTTAGTAGGTGATACCATGCAGGGTCACTACACATCTTGAGCTTGTATCCTTGTGATATCCTGTAGTAGGTTGTTTACCCTATTCCGTTAGTAGATGGTTGGACACATAAAATTGTGTCAGGTCACCATCAATTGGGTATGTAGGTCACCTCCTGAAGAGACGGCACAACGTGCTATATACACAGAGCCCAAGTCTTTTCTTGATCAGATAATCTTGACTTCTTGTCTTGATACCCGTACATTTGCATTTCATACACATTTAATATTCGTATACTCATACTCTCGTAATGAGAGTTTTATGCTCACGTCCTCGTACTGTTGTTTTTGGACACCCCATTCGATAGGGCAGTTGAAGGTAGTTTTCCTAGAGAACTGGGGATTAGGTGGTGACCAACCAAGGCAAGATTGCAGGGTCAGCAACTAGATTTTTCTATGATGGTATTAAGTTATTTTAGTTTTTGCAGTTTATCTCTGATTATGATTATTTATTATTTAAATTGCATGCCTAAGTTTCTGATTAGTAGGTGATCACGGTGCGGGTCACTACAAAATCTCTACAGAAAATTTTTAGATGTCCATCCGAACAAACCTGTCATGAATCTATGAAAGCGGTTATGAACTGCAAGATGAAGAATGGTTCTTCAGTCTGTGAGCATTTGTTGAAACTGATTAATCATTTCAATGATGCTGAAATCAATGGTGCAAACATTGATGAAAAGACTCAAGTTGTCATGATCTTGGAGACACTTTCTCCTTATTTTCTCCAATTCAGGATGAACTATGTGATGAATCATAAGTTCTATAACATGGAAAAACCTCCTGAATGATCTACAAAGTTATGAATCTCTGATTGATGACAAAAATGGCAAGAAAAATGTTGTCGAAACCAATGTGGTTGTGGGAAAGGCTTCTTCTTCTAAGAACACAAAGAAGAAAAATGTGGGAAAGTTTAAGGGCAAGAAAAAGATCGAAAAGAAGAAAGGGAAGGGTGTTGAACCTAAACCTTGTTGAACCTAAACCTTCCATTGTAATGTGGATGACCATTGGAAAAGAAACTGTAAGAAGTACCTTGATGAGCTAAAACAAAAGAAGACACAAGGTAAATTAGATTTCCTAATAATGGAAACATGCTTTGTTGAGAATGATTTCTCAAGCTGGATAATTGATTCGGGAGTGTCTAACCATGTTTGTGTTTCTTTGCAGATGTTGGATTTGTCCAATGATCTTGAAGATGGAGCTTTCATGATGAGAGTAGGCAGTGGGAAAATATTGTCAGCGACGATTGTTGGGACAATGCGACTGTCATTTAAGAATAATAAATTTTTGTTTTTTAACAATGTTTAATTTATTCCCGGTTTCCAACGCAATTTGATTTTAGTTTCCAAGTGCATGAACAATTTATTTTTGTTTCTTTTAGATTGATTATGTTTCAATGAATAAGAATGGTATGAATATTTTTTCTGGTTATGTTGAGAATGATTTATTTTTCATTAAGCCAACTTGACATAATTTACTTGAAACTGAAATGTTCAAAGTCGCTGAACCAACCCGTAAAAGAAGAAAGATTTCTGATGAAAACAATGAAACATTTTTGTGGCATTTAAGACTTGGTCATATTAACGTAGAAAGGATTTAAAAACTAGTAAAGGATGGTCCTTTGAAGGAGCTAAAAGTTGGCTTTCTATCAATCTGTGAATCCTGTCTTGAAGGAAAGATGACCAAAAGACAATATATTTTTGGCAAAAGGTGAAAGAGCTAACACAACTCTAGGAATTATACATTCTAATGTATGTGAACCTTTGAATGTCAAAGCAAGAGGATACTACGAATATTTCATCACATTTATTGATGATTATAATGAATATGCATTTCTAATGCAAAGAAAGTCCGAATCTTTTGAAAAGTTCAAACAATTTCGTGCTGAAGTAGAAAATCAACTCAGAAAATCAATCAAGAATCTTCGATCAGATCGAGGAGGAAAGTACATGGATTATGAATTCAAAGACCACTTGATTGAAAATGGAATACTGTCACAGCTTACTGCACCTGGGCACCACAACAAAAATGGTGTGGCTAAAAGAAGAAATCGAACTCTGTTTGACATGATGAGATCAATTTTGAGTTATTCTTCTTTACCTAACTCATTTTGGGGTTATGTACTGCAAAAAATTGTATACATTTTGAATATTGTTCCATCTAAGTCAATTCTTAAAACTCTCGTAGATTTGTGGAATGGTCACAAACCATGTTTGAGACACATCCGCATATTGCGGTGTCCGGCACATGTGCTGAAAGGAAAGAATGGAAAATTGGAACCTCATTCAGAAGTGTGTATGTTTGTGGGCTATCCCAAAGGAACAAGAGGAGGTTTATTTTATATCTCTACCAAAAATAAAGTATTTGCATCGACAATAGTTGTTGAACAAGAAATATTGGAGACCAATACTCAAGATCCAACACCACCACCTCCACAACGACGTAGTAAAAGGGAAATAAGATTACCTATTCGCAATCATGAATAAGGAGAAGCACAAGTTGCAGTCACTGATGGAGGTGACGATGATCCAATGACATATAAGATGGCAATGATTAATGTTAATCACAAAAAATGGCAAGAAGCCATGAACTCGAAATGGAGTCTGTTACCCCGAGAAAATATTTCAACCCGATCCCGTTTATAATTGGTCTACCCGATATGGCCCAACATGTCAAGGTCCAACCCAGTTTGGACTATGTTGGACTTTGACCAGGGCTGGTCATTATGGGCCGATATAGGCTGTTTCTAATGGGCCGCAAGTATTCTTTTCGAGTTCAAGTAGGACTCTGGTATATATGAGATAAGCCTGGATATTTTCAAATATTCACGAGATAGAGATAAGCTTACAAAGGGACCAATGGATGAAGAGTCCTAGTCCAGGACATTTTATAATTCGACTAGGTAACTTACTATTTTTTCCCTATAAATACAGGTATTTTTATGGTTGTGATTATACATTATTCATTATTAATTATTCACTACTCCTTATTCATCACACATTCACTCTCACTTTTATATTCACGCACTCATATCTCTTAATTTTCGCATTAATCATACCCTCTGCCTTCAAGACACTGACTTAGGCATTGGAGGGATAACGCCGAAAACACCTTCGGCGCCCCTTGACCTAGCTGTTGCTTGCGCAGATTTCATTGATACCCGACCCGACCTGTTTCATAGAAGATTTGGAGCATCCATTCTACCAGACCGAACCCGAGGTAAAAGTTCGACATCATCAGAGTCTATGTACTCAAATTCAGTCTGGACACTTGTAGATCAACCTGAAGGTGTAAAGTCTATTGGTTGCAAATGGATCTACAATAAAAAGAGAGGACTCGATGGGAAAATTGAAACTTTCAAAGCTAGGTTAGTGGCAAAGGGTTTTACACAAAAAGAAGGAGTAGACTATGTGGATACTTTATCTCCAGTTTCCATGCTGGCATCTATCCAGATTCTCTTATCCGTTGCTGCTCATTATGATTTTGAGATATGACAAATGGACGTTAAGACGTCGTTCTTGAATGACCATCTTGAAGAAACCATTTATATGGCACAACCAGAGGGTTTCATAGTTAAAGACCAAGAGCAGAAAGTATGCAAGATGCAAAGATCTATTTATGGACTTAAGCAAGCTTCTAGATCATGTAACATCAAATTTGATGAAGCTATAAAGTCTTATGGCTTTCATCAAAATGTGGGTGAACCTTGTGTATACAAGCAAATAAAAAATGATATAGTGGTCTTCCTAGTTCGTTATGTAGATGACATTCTTTTAATTGGGAATGATGTGCAATATTTATCAAGCGTAAAGAATTTTCTAGCCAGCCAATTCCAAATGAAAGATTTGGGGAAGAAAACTACATTCTTGGGATTAAAATTATTCGAGATCGCAAAAATAAGCTTTTGTCATTGTCTCAAGCATCATACATTGACAAAGTGCTTATCAGATTTTTGATGCAGAACTCCAGGGAAGGTAATTTACCTTTTAGACATGGAGTTCATCTCTCAAAAGAACAGTGTCCTAAAATACCGCAAGAAGAAGAGACAATGAGATGAATTCCCTATGCATCATCAGTTGGTAGTCTCATGTATGCAATTATGTGTACAAAACACGACATATGCTTTGCAGTGGGAGTGATTAGTCAATATCAGTCAAATTCAGGATTAGATCATTGGGTAGCAGTGAAGTATATACTCAAATATTTGATAAGGACTAGAAACTATATGCTAGTATATTATGATGGGGATTTGATTCCTATTGGATATACCGATTCTGATTTCCAATCAGATAGAGAATCGAGAAAGTCTACTTCTAGTGTGGTGTTTAATTTGGGAAATGGAGCAAAAATTTAGAGGAGTATCAAGCAACTTGTGTTGCTGATTCAACTATGGAGGCTGAGTATGTGGCAGCTTGTGAATAATCAAAAGAGTCAGTTTGGCTTTGTGAGTTCTTGAAAGATCTGGAAGTTGTTCCAAACTTGAAAGAACCAATCAAGCTCTATTGTGATAATAAGGGAGTGGTGGCCAATTCCAAAGAAGCTAGAAACCACCTCAAAGGAAAACATATAGAGCAAAAGTTCCACTTGATAAGAGAAATTGTCAGTAGAGGAGATGTATTAGTTCAAAAGATTGCTTCGGCGAATAATGCAGCTGATCCATTTACTAAGACATTATCTGCTCGAAGTTCTGCGCAACATCTAGAAAGGATGAGAATGAAAAACATGTCTCATTTGCTTTAATGACAAGTGGAAAATTGTTGGGATATATGCCCATAAACAAATGTTTTTTTTTTATGTGAGAAATATTTCAATATTATTTTTTCATGCATAATTTTGATGCTTTATAAATATTGAAAATCCCAAGATTATTGTTATATGAATTTAAATATTTGTTTATAAGTGTTATATATAGGAGGATAATATTTAAATTATAATAATCTAAATATGTCTGCAATTAGACATTAAAGTTGGGATATTTAATTTGAAAGTGTGGTTCATTATATCTTGAATAAAAAAATCTTATTCGGGTTGTTGATAATGAGATTATTGGAATGAAAACACTGTATATAATTTGATTATATAGAACTGGTACATGGTTAATTTTGAATCTCTACAAATTTTCATATCATGTTGAGAATTCATCAATATTAATCGATGATGGTCATATATGAGTCAATCTTAATTCTTAGTGATTAATAAACTCCTATTTATGATTTTGTATTTTTTTTACATATTGAGTAATGACACAAATTACATTATGTCAAAATTCTTGATACATTTGAAATACAATAAAAATAAATAGCTGAGAATATTAATATACAAGACGAAATAAATTCCTTCGTAAAGAAGCCAGATAAGTGGTTCCCTTAAGTGTTGATTCAGGACTTGAATAATAAGACTGCTCAAATTTATGATTAGATCATAAATATATTATTCATTAGAGAATCAATGGGACTTAAGGAAAAAAATATAATTAAAGAGGTTAAGTTGAAATTACCTAGCCTTAATTATGAACCATTTATGGAGGATTGATTTATATGTATCAATGAACTATTCATTTTTGTTGACTATTTTTATATTTATTTCTTCAAGAGTGCAATTCCAAGTTTATAGTGTAATAACTTTGGAATTAATAAAAATAATATATAAATTAAAGAGTTTAATTTGTTATCAATTTTATTGGAGCTTGAAATTATAGGTCCATAGTTTTTCATGTCATCTCCGATTTAAGAACACTTATGATATGAGTATTAAATTTATTAACTTGCAATTACTGAATATTAAGTTATTGCACACTCTCATTTCGTATGAATAAAATTATAAGTAAAATGTTTTCTTTGTAATTTTAATTATAAAATTATATTTCATCTCGGTCAATAAATTTTGAAATAATTTTCTAACAATTTTTGTGATGCAAATCACAAAATGAATATATATATATTCCAAATAATTAATTTTGAATTAATAATACCTATAATTTTCTATTTAAAATATTTATTGGATAAATATATGAGAAAAGATTTTGAATTGTGAAGTTAGAGGAGATTTTCTCCTATATCCACGATATATATATATATATATATATATATATATATATTATACAGTTTTGCTATGCTGCCCACCAACCGTGGCAACCTCTGTGCTCACCATGTATAAAACACTCAACTATTACATATGGTGGGCACAAAGGTTGGCACGGTTGATGGAAAGTATAGCAAAACTCTATATATATATATATATATATATAATATTTTTTGTGGGAAGTGAATTTTAAATTTTAAACAAAATGTTTGTTTAAATATGATAAAAAAAAGATGAGATGGTTAAGATACAATCGTAACAAATTGACAATTTTTTTAACCAATTGAGATTTATTTTCTCAAAAAGTTGAGGAAAAACAAAATAATCTATATATACTTCACAGTGCATTTGACTGATACTATAATATCAGTAAAATATTAAGAAAAGTTGGTGACGTCCACACGTCAGTGTTCATTTGATCCAAAGAGTAGACTTGGAATAATTGCAGTGTCAACATTCAAGCTTTTTCAATATTGTTCAAAACAGGTATGTATTCTGTTCTTAGTTGATACTGTGTTAAATTAATATATATATATATATATATATATATATTGACTATTAAACAATTTTAATAAGAAAATTATTTTTATACGATTCGATCTTTACCATGCTTTCGCTACAAAATTTTTAAATTCGGTTTACGAAACCAACAGTCTTATCATAATATTTATATATAATATATATCAAAACTTCGTCAATAATATATATATATATATACCGCATAGAAATTTTTGTATTAAAAAATGAAAGGATTTTTTGTCACGACAGAAATAAAGATATGCATAGTTTTGAGTATGTGTTGTCTTTCGTGTTTGTCAACACTAAAACAACATGCAAGCGAAATTCCAAAACCTGAATAAATTAAACTTAAAATAAACAAGGATAATGCTATATGTATATAGTATGTTACATAGAGGGTTACTTATATTAATAAATTATCCCTAAACTCTTCTAAATTTTTTTTAATCTTTTTTATTATTTATTGTAAAGTTTTACAAGATTCACGTTGAAAGTATTATTTAATTATATGTTATAAATTTTCAATGTTTCAATAATATTTATGATTTTAGTTTAATATTTTTTCATCAAACTTTTTTTTCGTAACTGGCCAATTAAGTTGAAATTGTTTGAAAACATTAAATTATTATTTTTTAAAAAATATTTGATTGGAATTTTAGTAGCCTGATTATTAAACTAAGGTAATCATGTGGCGTCCCGTGTTTACGATATTTACAAAAATTAGGATGCAAAAAAGTTGGGAAAATTTTGAAATATAAAAGTGTAGAGCATGCATCGTGTTTTCAAGTTCAACGACTCGAGATTGAAATTAAAATATAATGACTCTAACAGGCATAAAATATTTGAAACAAGGATGCAACCCTACAAACAATGACTATCTCTTAAACAGGCATGCCAAAAACTACTATTTACAAAGCAAACTTGAACCGAAAATTAAAATCTTGGGAAAACAAACGCAACATGAGTTTCAATAAAATATACTAAGTGTGAAAAAATACTTTATAAAACATTCGTGGAATCGAGCATAAACTACAGTAATAAAATAAACAACATAAAAGCTTAAAAAACTAAATATCATTAAAATCCATCGTCACGAGGCCGTTAATAAAAATACTAAATCTAAACTTTACTCAAAATTGACTTTTAAAGGTCATGTATAAAATAATGTTACAACAAAACATCAATAAACATATGCAAAACTTCTCGCCTACAAATGTCAGAGCTTCGAAATTGTCGTGTCGTGCAATACCTTCCCCTCTTGGAGTCTTCAACCTTTCCACCAAATATTTTAATTCATATACATTTCAAATCTAGCTACACCAATCAAGCATAGTGAGTATGAAGACTCAATAAACATATACATACAAATATCATATATGTAACATAAAACCTAATGCAATGAAATATCATAAACCTATCGTAAAAACTTGTCATTTAAGGTTGGTGAGATACATGCGTTTGTGACAACCGTCGTTATGAGGACATATTTTGGAAAAGTCATCCTCGGAGCTCATCCCAGGGTGCCAGTTCCACATTTTTATGAGCACATATTTGGAGAGGTCATCCCCAGAGCTCATCTCAAGGTGTCTGTCCTCTCATTCTTGTGAGCATATATTTGGAAAGTTCATCTCTAAAGCTCAACCCAGGGTGTCAGTCCTCTCATTCTCGTGATTTCCATCTTGTACTGCCACCAAAAAGTCACATACACATCAAAATATTTCCATGCATTAATACATCATAACTTTGTCATACTTTCTCAACATAACATCGTCATAAGAATTTTTTCATAAACTTTCTTATCGTTCATGAAACATACATAAAAATATTTTAAAATCATCGTGTCATCATGAACTTTGAAAATAACTTGAAACTCAACAAGTCATGCTCTTGAAAATTCTTTCATGCTTGAAAATCATGTGTGCTAATTAAATATAAATGAGTACATCATCTTTACATACATAAAATTTCATGCTTTCATAATGAACATAAATTTCGTGAGAACATACTAGCATATAATGCATTACATAACTAAACCAATCCACATGAGTCGTTCTTTTTGTTCTTGACATTAAAACTTGAAACTTTTTGTATAGAACATTTTAAAAATACTCAAAATACATTAAAAGACCATAAAAGTGCATTTTGAACTTCAATTTTGTAAAATAAAGTGCACTGGGCAGAACCCTGTGTTGGATTGGTTCTCTTGTACCCAGAAGCGCAACAGAAGTTTAAAATTTTATGTAAAAACCAAGCACGTGTAGCATTCAAAAATATTAAACATCCATAGGGTGTTTAAGATATTTTTACCTATCAATCTTAAAAGATTGATTTATAGCTCCAACCAAGTTGTGAATAACTTAGCTCTTGAAATGGTAGATACTATTTACAAGCTTCCAAGAACACCTTGCTCAAAAATAGAATAAGCCTCCAAGAACACTCCTTGTTCGAAAATGGACTACTCTTTAAATTAGGTCCACGACTAGTCAAACTAGATCCACTCTAAATATGCACTAGAATATTTAGAATATTTTTAATTGAGAATTTCTTTGCCTTTTCTCCCAAGATGAAAGACAAAAATTGGAGAATATGGGGTTGAAGTGTTCGGCCATCACACAAGAATTAGAGATGAATATTGTTTGTTTTGGTACTTAAAAGTATGTTATGACAAAAGATACAACATGCATGAAAAGTAAAAACATGCATAGAAAAGTGTGCACTTTGTCTTTAACCCTTAATATTCATTCTCTTTCATGTATTGTATATATTATATGTCAAACATATATATTGTCATGACCCATGAACTTAATATTTAATTAATTATAAAACTCAAACCCATTTAAGTTTAATCAATTAATTAAATCCAACTTGAACTCATTCAAACACACTAGTATAATAATTATTTAACACTATTTCTACTTGGGCTCTACAATACCCAATAGTGTTGAATTAATTCAACACTTGAATTAATTTAATTATTTGGACTCTACAAGGCCCATTAGTGTTTAATTAATTCAACTCTTGAATTAATTTATTTAAGTTCATAATAATAATTTTAAAAATCAAAATGTTCATAAATTATTATTTTCAAGTGAACTTTTAATCTTGAAACACATTCACAAATTAAAAGTTACTTTCCCATTTATTCTCCTTTAGAAGTCACACTTCAGATTTATTTCACTTATAAACTCCTTTATAAGTAGTTCAACACATTGAACTAATTTTATTCTCAACAAGATCTAGAAAGCTAGTACTTGTGTGACCCTCAATGGTTCAATGATACAACTAGCAGTGGGTTCACATCTCCATATAGTTCAAGATCAACAAGTCCCTTATATGAGCATATCCAATATAGCTCCATTCTTATTTATCAACCTTTTGATAATAAGAACGTCAGAAAACTCAAGTCTGATAGTACCAAACCAATCATTTTAAATGTCCAGCAGCATCGCTTACATGACTCCCTAGGTATCAAATGATAGTGACTGCAAGAACCAATCAATTATAGTTAGCGTATATTACGGTCCCTTCAACTCATATATCCCAAACAATTCGACAACCATTGGTTTATCGAGAGTTGTCAATGAATCGATAACTATGTGTCATGCCGTAGTTGAATCAAATGTGTAATTCAAGAAACCCTTTCTTAATCAGCACCTACTCTGATTAGAGATTTCTAGCTACATATGCATGAGATCACATATGATATCCATACCCAAAAGTAAGAGGTAAATCCCCAACTACAATGCATTGACTCCTATATGTTTTGACACAACACCCAAAATTGCCACCTGATGACCCTAGTTGAGTCGAAAAACAAGTCAAAGTGAATATCTAGCATATAGAATCTCCATGTTGTCTCGGGTCATAAGGACTAATGGTGTACAACCATAAACTATGACTATTCCACTATATAAGTAAGAACCACTTGTAAAAACTTTTAAGAAGGGTTGTTCAGTGCACTCTACAAGGAGCACCTATTTGCATGCTTGGATATCACCATGTCCCTTACCAATGAAACGTGGTACTCACATTGCAAATACTAGTCTCAAGCTCGAGCGACCTTTATTTTTCTGTGTGGTGGCTGAATCGACTAGGAACAGTTTATAATATACAGTATTCCAAATATGAGTTTCATGATAGTCATCACATGACTATCTCACATTCTTTCTACTATTTGTATATTCAAGGGCTTTATCTATGCAACTAGCATGGGTATACAGATAAAGGTGTGCCAAATAAATAATGTCAAATATTATTAAAATAAATATTGTCATACAAGAGTTCTCTCAAGAACCATCCGCCAACACTTGGCTCGACGAACACCTACTCTAACAATCTCCCACTTGCACTAGAGCCAACTACCCATATGCTTCAAACCAATTGATTCGCGATGCTTTTCGAACAATGGTCCTGGTAAAGGCTTAGTTAGTGGATCATCAACATTATCTGTGGAGGGGACTCTGTCTAACGAGACCTCTCTTCTTTCCACAATCTCCCGGATGATGTGGTATTTTCTAAGTACATGTTTGGATTTCTGATGAGACCTCAGTTCCTTCGCCTGAGCAACGACGCCCGTGTTGTCGCAGTACACCGAGACTGGATCAACTCCATTAGGAATTGAGCCCAAATCTTGGAATAAATTCCTTATCCAAATAGCTTTCTTTGCTGCATCTGATGCAACAATGTATTCTGCCTCAATGGTGGAATCCGCAGTTCTGTTTTGCTTGGAACTCTTCCAAGAGATAGCTGTACCATTGAGAATTAATACAAACCCAGAAGTTGACATCGAATCATCAATATCGCTTTGGATGCTAGAGTCGGTATAACCTTCTAATTTCAGTTTTCCATCCCCATAGGCCAAAAACAAATTCTTAGTCCTTCTCAAGTACTTGAGGATGTCATTCACAGCTTTCCAGTTTGGAAAACCAGGGTTTGATTGATATCTACTTGCAACACTCAGTGCAAATGCCATGTCAGGACGTGTAGATATCATCCCATACATGATACTACCAATAGCAGATGCATATGGAATGCATGTATTCGCCCTTATCTCTACATTGGTCTTGGGAAACATGAACTTGGATAGGGACACGCCATGACACATTGGTAGATGTCCTCTCTTGGACTCTTCCATCGAGAATCTCTTCATGATGGTATCAATGTATGTAGACTGAGTAAGACCAAACAATCTTTTCGATCTATCCTGATAGATTTGAATTCCCAATACAAAATATGTTTCACCCAAGTCTTGCACCAAGAACTTACTCACTAACCATAATTTAGTTGATTGCAACATTCCTACATCATTCCCACTGAGTAGAATGTCATCAACATAAAGTACCAGGAATGTCACAACACTCCCATTGACCTTCTTATACACATAGGGTTCCTCAGGATTCTTAGTAAAACAAAAATCTTTGATTTTACCGTCATATCTGAGGTTCCAGCTCCTAGATGCCTGTTTGAAACCATAAATAGATCTCTGAAGTTTCCATACCATATGCTCACTTCTGATAAATGTAAACCCTTCAGGCTGAGACATGTAAATCCCTTTTCTGGAGTTTTTGGAGTTAGTCTGTTCCCCTGTCGCTTGCTTTGCTTCTTCAGGGTGATGGATCACCAGGCGTTCACTGTGCTTCTCCTTGCCTGGTTCTTGCTGTTGTTTGGATGTTTTGTGGGCGGTCTCTCGTGCCCCTCGCTTTTTGGATTTCCAGTCTTCTTGGGAGTTAGGTTATGGCTTGAGTTTCCTTCGCCATTTTCCTGCTTTTTTGCTCTGGGCCTGCTGGTTTGCGGTCGCTCCTCTTTTTCCTCGCGGCCTATGTATAGTGACTTCCCAGCTGATCATGAATTTTGGACATATTTCTTGCATAGCTTTGATCTGTTGTTCAGCTCTGGATGGTGCCAGCCTCTTTTCGCGCTTTAGTGTCGGATTTGATTTTGCTGGCCTGGAGTTGTAGATCTCCTCTAGGTTTTACTGCACAGGTTGATACCAGCCACTCTTCGCGCCTCAGTGTCCGTTTTTTATTTTGCTGGGCCGAGCTGTGGTTCTCTTCTAGCTTTTGCTGCCCAGGATGACTGCTGACGTTGACTTAGTTAGCTATCTTTGATGTTATTTGTTTATACTTATTTCCTAGGGATGCTTTGGTTGTATATTTTTCGATACCCTAGCTGTTCTGATGTTCTTATTACCTTTGTATAGCCTTTTGGGGAGGTCTTGGCCTAGTCCCCCTCCTCCGTTAGGTTTTATTTGTATCGCTTTTTTATGTTTATATACAGGTAGGGGTCTGCCTAACCCCCCGCTTCCGGCGGTGTTTTTTTTAAAAAAAAAAAAAAAAATCGCGCCTTGAAGGTCACCACCTTCCCATCCGCCCCAATACCAATAAATGTAGCGACCCAACCCAAATCCACTACCCAATCAGAGTTTAATAAGAGAATGCAATAATAATAAAAGCGTGAATAGCGGAATACTCAAAATACATCCAATCCCATTTCCAGAATAGAACCGACAACAAAATAGTATATAAATACTCTTATACAATCAAATCTAAATTTAATAGGGTCTTAACCCTACCGCTAACTTTTGCTTCCTCCGGCATCGGCCTCACTCCTGGTGCGAGCCTCCTGGACTATCTAGCCTCAAACCTACCCCGCCTCAAGGTACCCAAAAATACCAAATACAGGGGCGTGAGTGACAACTCTCAATATGAAAGCAATGATATATAAACTAATATGCATCAAGCAAATGACTTTAAAATTTGGGGTAAAATAGTCTGCTTAGGGTTGAAAGAGTGGGTGCCCGGTTAGCCAACTTGTGGCTAAGGGCTTTTATGACTCTATGTAAAACAATCTTTTGCTTAATATAATTTACACTTTTATAATGGCATTGACTTTATCTTTCTTTATATTGTTATATTATGATATACTATTGTTGTTTTGATAAAGACCTTGAATATACTATAGTGTATGTAAGATGTGGTAGCACATGGGGATGGCTATCATGAAACACATCTTATAGTCACTGTATATTCTAAATTGTTCCTAGTCAATTGAGCCGTCCGCAAATAAGGATAAGGATCGCTCGAGATTGAGACTAGCATTTGCGATGCCGAGTACCACGTTTCATTGGTATGGAACATAGAGATGTTCAAAGCATGCAAATGGATATTCATATGATGAATGATCGAACTACCCTATTCGGACTTTCCAAGTGGTTATCACTTATCGAGTGGATAAAGTCCGCGGTTTTGGTTGTACACCATTAGTCCTTATTACTTGAAACATCATTGAGACTCTATATGCTAGTACTGTACTTTGACTCGTTTACCGACTCTATTGGGGTCATCAGGTGTCGGGATTGGGTACAGTTACGACACATATAGGAGTCGATGCTTTGTTGTCAAGGATTCACTACATACTTGCGAGTGTGGATATCCTATGCGATCTGAGGAGATATTAGTGTGACGAATCTCTGGCCAGAGTACATGATGTGTTTTAGGTTAATGAGTTATCCTAGTAACACATGCGATGTCACTAATAGATCTCCAAGATGTTATGCATAGTTATCGAATCTCGAACGTCTCTCGATGCACCAATGGTTGTTGATTCGATCGGGATATATGGTTGAAGGGACCGTACTGTACGCTAACCAAAATCTACTGGTTCTTGCAGGCACTATCAGTAATACCTAGGGAATCATGAGGCGATGTTTCTAGGCGCTCTTACCATGATTCGATGGGTAAGTCGGAAATTGTTGTTCTGAGTCACAAGGAGTTGTGAGCCCACGGCTAGCTGTATTCCTGAACCATTGAGGGTTACACAAGTAATGGATTACTAAAACCCCGTAGAGATAGTAAAATTTAAAGAGTTAAATTTAATGAAAGAGAAGTTGGACTTCTTAACTAAAGGGAGTGGGATTTCCTAAAATGACATAGGGATGGACATTTTTGGAAATCACTGAATTCGGATTCAGAAAAATTATCTTGACTCTAAAAGATGCAGAAATGGTTTCTGTGCACATTGGTGAAATCAGTTTATCAATCGGAGTCACGATAAATTTTATATTAATTTTTATAACAACAGGCTTGGCTTGTTGGGCTTAAGTTATGGATTGTGGGCTTTAAGGAGTTAGAGTTCTGATACAATTATAACTAGAAATTATCTATAAATATATGTGCAGTGTTCGAAAATTACATGCAATTCATTCATCAAATTTTCGAAAACACACATATTATTTTCTAAGGGTTTTTCGAAAATCCTTGTCCCTTTTCGGAGAAAATTCAGTCTTGTGATTTTTGTGAAAAATTACAATTCTGAATTAACAGATCATATCTGTTTATTCTCTACGCAAACTTCTGATTGATTTCTAGTGCAGTCAATCAGAGGGTTTTGTTTTCTATTCGTGGACCTGATTGAAGAAACGTTCGTTCATCAGTTCCAGGGATATACAACAAGAGCAGATTAAATTCTGTTGGTGTCCATAATCTCGCTTCGAGATTTTAAGGTAAAATATTTAATTGTGATTATTTATTTTACTTACATAAATTTAATCGTAAAAGTTTTGATACCCAGATATGGAATCGTTCCATATTAATAAAATAAATTTTTAAACTTCCGCTGCACCGGGTATCAATTCTAATTGATCTAAACACATTTTTCCAACAAGGGTTCCACCAAAGATACAACACCTTGCGAGAGAGCGACTCCGCTGTCATGGTCGCTCCTAGTGATAGCAAAACCAGAGGATGAGCCTCCCCAAAACCTGACTCGAATCAAAAACAGGATGCAATGCTCACATGGAAACTGACAATACCTGACTCGAGTTCATGATGAGTTACAAGATCCCTATGGAAACTCTCAATGACTCACATCTCTCGGGATGCAGACTAGTGTAAAAACATGCATGTGTTAAAGCTGTAAATCATGGAAAACATATAGCACATACTCATGAAACATATAAGCATATATATCATGCCGGCTATCTCATTCAAGACTTACGTATCTCTAACACTGTAGGTAAATCCTAGCACCTCTGGTCTAGATCCCACGACTACAAGTCCGCTCTACTGCAACTACAATGCAAATACCCATGCATCATTATTAAAGCTCTAAAAGCCTTAACTAAGTTATTCTATACTTCTAAATATTTTTATTAAGCCAAAGTTATACCTGCATCCATCGTCAGCCCTTTGCTGTTGCTTGCCTCAAAACTAGGCCACAACTCTGCTACAACACCGGGATCGCTATGCCACTTCCAGATCCTCAATAGGATGCCTAGAATTTCCTAGATCTAAGTTAGAAGGCCTAGGAATGAGAGAGAGAAGAGTGAAGGTGCGATTTGCAAATGAGCCACGGACCCTCTATTTATTGACAAAGAAAGGAACGTCTGATCCCCAATCGTTGCATCTGTTCTAGAACTTTGCGTCCATTCCAAGTTCGTTGCGTCCGATGTCCCATCACGTGCATAAGCAATGACATCATCTTGTTGACGTCACGGATGACATCAGCTGACCAGAACATTGCGTCCATTCTCCGAACGTTGCTTCCGTTCTGAGTCACCCTTCGGGCAATTTCCGATTATTCTGAGTCCATCCTAGGTGTCCTTGAACTCGCTTGAGATTTTCTTAACCCTGATTAGTTTGATAATGAATTAGTGATTAATTCTTAATCACTCAATTTGGGTACGGGTCACTACATGGCCTCCGCCTGCTCCTGGTTCAGTGCAAAGGCCTGCCCCTAAACACGTGGCCGTAAAGTAGAATGACCTCGAGAAGATGTCTGTCGCGATGATGGCTGCGACTGCTGCTGAGAGTGCTGCTACTTTTGCACCGATGCCTGAGTGCATATAGATCCACTTGCTACCCCCATCAGAGTAGGACATTCCCTCTTCATGTGACACTCCTGTCCACACTGGAAACATGCGTTGGTAACTCGAGGACACTGCCTTTTAGGATGTCTCTACCTGCACTGCTGACAACGGTTCCACTTCTAACCACTAAATCGGTGCACCTCGCCGGATCCAAAAGAAGAAAAAGAAGTGCCTCTCTGCTTCTTGAAAGACTGGCCTTTTGGCCCCAAAGAGCTAGTTGGTCTAGAAGAGGAAGAACTCATGGACCTGTTCCTTTGAATGATGTCCTCTTCCTGGTGACAATGGCTCACTAAGTCCTCAAAATTCAGATCACCACCCACGACAACCATCTGGTGAATCTCAAGGTTAAGACCCTGAAGGAATAGAGTATAATGCGCCGTAGTGCTACCGGATGATTGCAGGTACCTGTAGTTTGTGTGGTATTTCTGCTTATGTTTTGATTGACACTGGTGCATCACACTCATTTATTTCGGAACGATTTTCTAAGGGGCATAGTCTACCCTATATTCCATTAGATGTATTGCTAGTTGTTTCGAATTCTATGGGTCAAGAGGTTTTGTATAAGCGTCTAATTTTGGGTTGCATTCTGGATTTTGAGGGACATGATCTTAGTGCTAACCTGATGGTTTTGGCCATGGAGGACTTCGATTGTACTATTGGTATAGATCTCCTGACAACCAACAGAGCGATAGTGTATTGCTATCAGAGGTTTGTGCAGTTTCGTCCAGAGGAGGGCGATACATGGTACTTCTATGGTAAGGGAGTGCGATCCCCTATGCCAGTGGTTTTTGCTTTGAAAGCCCGGTGTGATTTAGAGTTTGGCGGGGAAGGCTACCTTATCTACGCCATCAATGCATCCTTGGAGGTACCAGAAATCCAGTAGATACCAGTGGTCCGTGATTTTCCCGATGTATTTCCAGAAGATATTCCAGGCTTACCACCAGTGAGGGAGGTCGAGTTTGGCATTGAGTTACTTCCAAGGACAACACCGATTTCCAAAGCTCCTTACCGATTAGCTCCTTCGGAGATGAAGGAATTGCAGAATCAACTTCAAGATCTTCTTGATAAGGGCTACATTCGACTGAGTGTTTCACCGTGGGGAGCCCCAGGCTTATTTCTTAAGAAGAAAAATGGGTCGATGCATCTTTGCATAGACTATCGACAGCTTAATCAAGCGACCGTGAAGAACAAGTATCCCCTTCCAGGAATTGACGATCTGTTTGATAAGCTTCAGGGTACTTCTGTCTATTCGAATATTGATATGCGATCGGGATATCACCAGTAGAGAGTTATAGAGGAGGATATCTCTAAGACAACATTTCATACACGGTATGGTCACTACGAGTTCTTAGTGATGCCGTTTGGTTTGACGAATGCTCCATCTTTCTTCATGGATTTGATGAAAAGAGTGTTCCGCGACTTCCTAAATCACAAAAAAATCATTTAACTAAACATAACGTTTAAATCATAAATAAATAAAATAAAATCATTTAATTTTATTTAAAATCCCGTAAATACTCGTGACTGGATTTACGGATTTTTCGGGCGTTACAAATTGCCCTCCTTAAAAATAATTTCGTCCTCTAAATTCAACTGATCAAACTCTAATAACGGACTCTCTAAAAAATCTAATCTACTAATCATGTTTCCAATGCGTACTCTGATAAAACAAAATAGTTTTTCATTCACATGTCCCATTCTAATTCCAATCAAACCTATCTCCATAAACTTTCGTCGCTAAGCACCACTTAAAGAGAATTATTGCAACTTACTTATGTCACACTATAAACCAAATTTGAGATTTTTACATAATTCTTAGTACTATAATGAAGATCCAACCATATGTTTATATCAACTCATGAATAAAACCCAAAGGTTAACTTTAATGTTCATCTCCCAAACACAACAATTGCATTATACCACAACTTGACTAATTACATATGCTTGTACAATCTACTTATCTATCAACAAAAATCTACGAGCCAAAATTTTGTTCCCAATTTTGTTTATTTAAACATAGAATTTAAAATATCAACTCCAACAATAAACTTAACTTACAATATTTAACCATGCGGACCCAAAATCACATCAATGATTAACTAAGTTCCTTGTCAAAACTAAATCCACCATAATTTTTCCTAGAGGTCAGAACTACAACACAAAACCCGATCTTTATCAGCTTACATATCCTATACAAAAAGGGCATCCAAGAGAACAATCATCCATCATATTACATTTCTTATTGTGCAAGCGCATTCTGAAGAAGAAAATAATCCTAGTCATAATGCCCATAAGTAAAATATCACCAAAACATTCTATGCCAACCAGGGACCTTTCGACCCAAACAATAGCATTCAAAACAAATAGACTTAAATCTAAAAAAATGACCACTCGGTCAAGTAAACAAAATCCTCATATTAAACCAAATAGGAAAATAGTATCAATCTCAATAAATACTTATGAACAATAAATCATTATTTCCAGGAGGTACTCTTAATCAGATCAAATCCAACACGATCGCAAATCCACAATCCATTCAAACAACACAACATATTTTATTATAAATCAAGCATAGCATAACTGTAAGAAAAATATTAATTTTAACTTTAAAATATAAACTTACAGTCAGGGAGGCAGGAGCATTTGAGTCCTTGGCGAGATTGTATGCATGAACTGTCTCCTAGTGCCAACCGCTCTGATACAAACAATGGCGTCCCGTATTTACGAAATTTACAAGAATTAGGATTCGGAAAAGTGTAGAGAAAATTTTAAAATATAAAAGTAAAGAGAATGCATCGCGTTTGCAAGTTCAACGACTTGAGATTGAAATTAAAATCTAATAACGTGCATAAAATATTTGAAACAATGATGCAACTCTACAGACAATGACTGGATCTTATGCGGGCACGCCAAAAACTACTACTTACAAAGCAAACCTGAACCGATAATTAAAATCTTGAGAAATAAAATGCAACATGAGTTTCAATAAAATATACGAAGTGCGGAAAAATACTTTATAAAACATTCGTGGAACCGAGCATAAACTATTGCAATGAAATAAACAACATAAAAGCTTAAAAACTTAAAATAATTAAAATCCATCGTCACGAGGCCGTCAATAAAAATACTAAATCTAAACTTTACTCAAAAATTCCTTTTAAAGGTCATGCATAAAATAATGTGATAACAAATCATCAATAAACATATGCAGAACTTCTCGCCCAAAAACTCCAGAGCTTCGAAATTGTCGTGCCATTCAATGCCTTCGCCTCTTGGACTCTTCAGATGTAAGGTCCTAAAATATTAAGTTATTAATTTCTGGAATTTGATATATTAATTTATTAAATTATGAAATTTAATATTTAAATTTCTTAAAAATATTTAATTTGAGAATCTTTGAATATTAAGATTTTAATTATAGAATTCTTAAATTAAAAGAGTTAAAATATTTAAATTAACCATTTATGGGATTTCAGATTTAAATTCCACATTCCAGAAATTATAAGGATTTAATTGAAATTTGAAATTTGAGCAGGGACTGAATTGCAAATATCAAAGATTTCAGGGACTAAAGTTCAATTACCTTGAATTTGGTGGATTACACTTGGCTTATATATATTTATATACGTGTAGTATGTATGTATATTCATGGGGTTTCAGAAAAAAAATCGAGACTTCAGCAATTCCAAGTGAATTTCATCTTTCAAGCTCTAATTAAAATTCATCTGCCCGGTAGAATTCAAAATTGATCATATATTTGAGATCCTGGCGTTGATGGATTTGTTTTGATGTAAGTATTATGGAGTTCTATCATGTTTTAATTTTTAATATGACGTTAGAATTAATATTTGGTTGTATAAATATGTTCTAGTATAGACGACGATAGCATATCTAAGACGAATCAAGAAAAGATCGTCGTTTGAACATCTTTATGAATTTTGATTGATTTTTGGAATTCTGAAAATGTGATGATGCTGATTTTCGAAATTATTAGGCTGATATTATTGTGATATAAGTTGAATTAGATAGAAATATTGAGGATTATGCTTTTGGGATTACCGATTTCAAATCGTTACGCCGTCGGTTCAAGAATTAATTGACTTTTGAAGCTATAGATTGAACTAGACATTGAATAAGATTGAATTATGATATTGAGAATGTATAAAAATCATTTTAGATTGGAAGTAAAGTTATCGAGTTTGAGCCGACGAATTCAAGTCGTTCGAAGTTGGAATGAGGTTGAAGCAATTAAGATCTTCAACTAGCAAGATTAAAATGCGCAAATTTTGATAAGAATTATATTTTTGTAGCTAGCAAGGTTCGAGCACTTCAAACCGAGATTGAGGTATGAGCTGACGTCGATTAAGAAGGGGAAGAATACTCGAGATAGATTTATATTCTCGAGTTCCCGTTTAAATCACATACTTGCATGTTATATACTCTTGCTTGATTTATTTGATTTATATGATTTGGTGATAAGCATGAGATATGTTTACATTTGATTGAATAGCATGATATATGCTTTACTTGTTTATCTCAATGATTTTCGATTGTATATTCAAGATATGAATATATGATGATAATGAGATTGCATCTAAGATTTTAGATGTTTTAAATCTGCTTATAGTTCTTATGCTATTGATTGATGAGCATGAGTTATAATTAATGAATATAGCTTTTGCATCTTGATTTATATGCATTCATCTTGAGCCAAAAACCTTGAACACAGAGGGCAGAACGGCCTAAAGTGTAATGGACGTTTGAAGTCTATATTTGAGTGACATAGGTTACAGAACAGTAACTATAGTCATTAAACTCAATATAGTGTCGCCAGAGTCCTGGGTTGAGATAATCCACATTCGCCTAAAGGAGAGTGTTGGTGGTAATGTGGTGAGATCTTTTCCCTCGGGATTCCAAGAACTGAGATTCAGATTTGATTCCAACATTTGATAGCCCTTTTCTTTCAACATGCATTGCATTGTGGCATTATTCATAGAAGATCGTCAATGGAATTGAAATTATGCTTTGATATGTTTATATGAGATTTCATGTTTTGTTGTTCATACTGAGAGTTATTCTCACTGGAGTTATCTAGCTGTTGCCTTGTTTTGTATGTGTGTTTGGTAACAGGTGGGGAAGGAACTGGTCAGAGTTGACTTGGGTAGCTCGAGATTGAGTCATTGACATGGGACTTTGGTTTAAAAAGTAAAACTTGCTGTCATGAGAATATGTGAATAGATGGTTGCTCATTTATGTTTTATTTTGTATCTAGACTTGGATTCTGTTGTAGAACTTTAGAAGATTAATATTTGTAAAGAATGTTTTAGAATTTGTATGTTATATCCGTGTTTTTATTTTTTTGGTATTTTGTATAAAACAACAAATTTTGAGAAAAAAAACAAATTTTGTTAATTTACAATAACTGGTATTTTTTTTTAATGCAAAAGCGCTTGCTTTGAAGAGCAGAAGCGCTAAAAGACAAAGACCTTGAGATTTTAGAAAAGCAGATGGGCTTTGTGGTTGAGCCGATGCGCAATAACTCAGTGCGTTGAGAAACCCGAAGCACAGCTGCGCTAGAGAAAGGAGCGCAGAAGCACCCGTATAAGAAACTCTAGCGCAGAAGCGCTAGAGACGTAGCGCCTCTGCGCTAGAGAACTAGCGCAGCTGCGCCATGTGAGAGGCGCAGCTGCGCTAGGTGCTTGGGGCGCAGCTGCTCCATGTTTCTAGAGCAGCTATGCTATACTAGGTTTTTCTTTAAAAAAAAATTTCTTTACTTATCTATTTTGGATTATTATTCATTATTATTGTTCTTATGCTATACTAGGTTATTCATATACATTTCAAATCTAACTCTATCAATCACGCATAGTGAGTCTAAAGACTCAACAAACTTATACATACATATATAATATATGAAACATAAAACTTAATGCAATGACATATCAACTTTAGATTTAAGTTTGATGAGATACATGAATTTGTGGCAACCGTTGTTAATAGCACGTATTTTGGAAAGGTCATCCTCGGAGCTTAACCCAGGTTTCCAGTTCCACATTATTATGAGCACGTATTTGGAAAGGTCATCACCGGACCTCATCCCAAGGTACACGTCCTCTCATTCTCGTGAGCACATATTTGGAAAGGTCATCCTCAGAGCTCATCCTAGGGTTCCAACCCTCTCGTTCCTATGATTTCCGTCTCGTATTACCACCACAAAGTCATGTACACATCAAAATATTTTCATGCATCAATACATCATAACTTTGTCATACTTTCTCATCATAACATCGTCGTCATAAGCATATTTTTCATAAACTTTTTTATCGTTCATGAAACATAAAAATATCCTAAAATCATCATGTCATCATGAACCTTGAAAATAACTTGAAACTCAACATGTCATGCTTTAGAAAATCCTTTCATTCTTGAAAATCATGCGTTCTAATTAAATATAAATGAGTACATTATCTTTACATACATGAAATTTCATGCTTTCATAATGAACATACTTTCGTGAGAACATACTAGCATATAATGTATTACATAACTAAACTGATCCACGTGAGTCGTTCTTTTCGTTCTTGACATTAAAACTTGAAATTTTTTGCATAGGACATCTTAAAAATACTCAAAATACATTAAAGGACCATAAATGTACATTTTGAACTTCAATTTCGTAAAATAAAGTTCTCGGGGAAAAACCTCGTGCGCCAGGGCGCGCATTTTTGTGCAGCCTGGCGCTGAACGGATCTTTGAACAACTTTTCTTCAAAACTCCACAGGTGCATGATTGAGGGAGAAGGGATTGAGGGTTGGCGGCTACGGATGAGATTTCTCTTCTCTAGATGCCGCCAATTCCTATCTTATCAAGCTAATGGGCTGGACCATTAAATAAAAATACTGAATTTTAAATCATTCTTCTTCAAATACTTTAAAACATGGCTATCAAGCCCAATTTTAAATAATTTGCACCAAAAATATTTTAAAAAACTTTAAATAAAATTTATCATTTATTAATCAAAAACCTCATAATGGCCATTTACCTCTTAAATATTCTTAAACCTCGTTCGTAGGCTAGTCTCGGTTCCTTCGTCACCAAAATTAAACCCATACCTGAAACACATTAATACTACCTTTCAACCATTAAACATCAGGCATATTACAAAACATTAAATTATATAAAGCTATATTTAAACTTATATTTTAACATCTAAAATCTTAACTTGAAACATAAAATCTCACGCAAAATAAATAACATGAAATATTTTAAACATAATTTTTAAATAATTCAAATCACATAAAAATAATTTAATTAAACATAACCTTTAAATCATAAATAAATAAAATAAAATCATTTCAATTTCATTTAAAATCCCGTTAACACTCGTGACTGGAATTATGGATTTTCGGGCGTTACAAATCAACTACCTAATTAATCATGTTTAATTGGTCAAAAATGGTTAAGGGATCCTTGTTTGGGTATTAATTAGAGTTGGAAATCGGATTAAGAGCGTTTGAAAATGGTCCTTTAGTCATCAAGAGTTCAAGCAGTTCGGAAGATCCGAACTTGGACCATAGTGGGATCGGTGGATCCGAAGTGTTCATATGACAATGTTCAAAATCGAAGGCACTGAGAAGTTTGGAAGATATGAATCCGTGTTCGGAAGTTCCGAACTCTGAAAGCCGTAGAGAGTTGTCCAATCACAAGATAAACATTCGGTGCAGAGTATTCGGAAGCTCCGAACCAGGAATCAAAATTTTTGATCATTGCATATATATAGAAGGCCGAGACTGACATTTCATTTTACAAATTCCGAGATTTTATCTCTAGACTTTAGTGCTTTCTAGGGATTTCTAGGAGTCGGTTTGAAGGTCGGACGATAGAAAATGCCACCGGGATCATAGCGGAGTTATGTCTAGAGTTTGAGGCCATTGTCATCAAAGGGCTAATGATGGATGCAAGTATAATTATAGACTCTGATTAGTCTCTAGGAGTAGCTATTAGTCTATTTAAGCTATTAGTCTAGTTAAGGCTTTTAGTACGTAAAGAGTTCTTGATGATTACTTTCTTATAGGCTTGGACTTGAGAACCCGAGTTTCTAGGTTTCTTGAATAGAGGTACAAACGTACTATCTGAAATATCCTTGTTGAGTATTCATGTTCTATTTTTTTTAGGTTTATAGGGCATGTTTTATGTGCATATATTATGCCACAATTATTATGCTGCATACTTTGTCATGATAAACTATACCTTAATATAATCCGCATTGGGATCGCTCAACCACAAGTTATTGAGTGGATGGTTGGACCCGTTGATTACAGGATCAGGTCATCGATATCCATAGTTTATTGTAGTGTTTTAGTCACCTCCTGATACGATGGCCTAGTGTACTACATACCATGACGCCACTTGATTCAGCAAGAGCTTTACAGTGATAGGTTTTTGGTACACGTTCATTTGCATTAGCATTCATAGCTTGTGTACACATACTTTTGTACGAGGCGTTGTTATCTCTCACGTCCTTGGTTTTATCTTGGAAACCCCATTCCATGAGGCATAGCTTAGGTTAGATAGACCAAGAGGTAGTAGTCATTCAGTTGCAGCATTTACGTGGTTTGAGTTGTTTTCGGTATCAAGTTTTGGTTTGAGGATATTATTTTAAGTACGTAATATAATGATGTTGTATAAAAAAGGTTTCACTGTTGGTTTAATGGCCGGTTGTATTCCGTCGGTTGTTTGGTTGTATCGATTTATTTACGTTGTTTAATGATTATTGTGTTTTAAGTTTTATCTGCATGCCTAAGAATGATTAGTAGGTGATCCCAGAGAAGGTAACTATATTTATGGTATCAGAGCATGCATTATATATTTGGATTTAGCAAAATAGTCTTGAGGTTAATATATGTTGCCATTTGTAGATATGGCAGACTTCGGCGTTGAGAGTCATGAAAACGTAGGACATTGGGGTGATGAGGATGATCGCAAACACCATCGAGAACACCGTCACCACCGTGATGGATGCCGCATTTTGACATTGTTAGGATCAAATATGTGTGTAGAGTGGGGGGGATGTGGTAAATGCACTCTTATAGAATTTCAAAATATTTTTCAAACTCTTCGCGAGCAGTTTTATAGTGTTAACTTATTAAGACTATTTTCTTTATTCTCAAAAGCAGTTTGGACTACTAAACTAGTGTGGATAAACAGTCCAAATGTCTTTGTGATATTTCTATATATTTAAGTAAGTATAAATGATAAAATGAATGAGCAGTTGAAATAATAAGGCAAGATGTATGGAAGTTCGAAGTAAACTGATTCTACGTCTCCCCTTTTTCCACGAAGGAAGGAATTTTACTAGAATACTTTGGTTTATATGTCTTATATACAACCAACTCCAATCGTAGGACTTATCCTTTGCCTAGATTGAAACTCCTAGATCTCAACACAGGTTAAAACTACACGTCTTAACAGCAACAAGTGAAATAATTGTAATTTGAATGAATCCTTATATTCAAGTTGATGATCAACTTCTCTTCAACAAATCTGGAATGAGCAGTTGAGAGTTGATTCTTTGCCTTTGATGATCTTTAGAATGATCTTATATAAAGCTTGTATGTGTGTTCTAAATGAGAATTTGAGATAAGTATATGCAAAGTACTCAGAGGTCTACGTCTGATATTCGCATACTTTGCCTGTCTATCTAAAGCTGACTTCATTCAAGTCTGGATGATCTTAACTTGCTTTGTAATGTCTCTAAGCATATCCGGTCCCAAATCAGGTGACTCGGACACATCATCCCAAAACAAAGGAGATCGGCAATTCTTGCTGTACAATGCCTCAAAAGGCACCATACCGATACTCGCTTGGAATATGTTGTTGTAACAAAACTCGACAAGAGGCAAAGAATCTTGCCAACTAGTGTCAAAGTCTAGCACTACTGCTCGAACCATATCCTCTAACGTCTGGATAGTCTTCTCTGACTGTCCGTCGGTCTGAGGATGATAAGTTGTACTCAGATGCAATCGAGTATCAAGTGCCTCCTGAAGACTGCGCCAAAAGTGCGAAGTGAATATAGGGTCTCGGTCAAAAAACAATTGACTTTGACACACCATGCAATCTCACAACGTTCCTAACATAAATATCAGCCATCTGATCGTGACGATACGTCATCCTGTACGGAATAAAACAAGCAGACTTCGTCAATCGGTCGATCACTACCCAAATAGCATCGCATCCTCGAACAGATCGTGGTAGCTTTGTGACAAAATCCATAGAAATGTGATCTCATTTCCATTCAGGAACAGATAGACTGTGCAACAGACCACCTGGTCGCTTCCTCTCTGCTTTCATCTGCTGACAGTTCAAACATCGAGATACAAACCTCGCAACATCGCTCTTCATTCTCTTCCACCAAAACTGATTTTTCAGATTGTTATACATCTTATGGCCTCTAGGATGAATACTAAACCGACTGCAATGAGCCTCTCGGAGAATACGCTGCCTCAACTCCGAATTATCAGGCACAACAATACTATTATTCACAAACAAAACATCATCTCTAACCTGGAATTCAGACTGATGTCTAGATCTGACTTTCTCTATTGAAATCTGAATGCTCAGATCATACTTCTATGCTTCCTTGATCAAAATAAATAACTCTGGCTCGGCTTGAATAGCAAACACTCTGATAGTCTTCCTATATGTTTCAAACTCTAAACCAGAAGTGCAACAATCATCGATCAACTGAGAAACACCGATAGTAGAAAGAGATCAAGAACAAAACTTTTGGCTCAAGGCATCTGCAACTGCATTCGACTTTCCCGGATAATACTTGATTTCACAGTCGAAATTCTTCAACAGATCTAACCATCTTCTCTGTCTCATAGTTAGCTCTGCCTGTGAAAACAAATACTTAAGCCTCTTATGGTCAGAAAATATCTCAAAAGACTCACCATACAGATAGTGACGCCAGATCTTCAAAGAAAATACAATCGCAGCGAGTTCAAGATCATGAACCGGATAACGAGTCTCGTGCGGCTTTAGCTGCCTCAATGCATACGCTATCACATGCTTACGGTGCATAATAACACATCCCAAGCCCCGGTTAGAAGCATCGTAATACACGGTAAAACCTCCAGTACCTTTTGGAATAGAAAGAATCGGAGCACTGGTCAGTCTTCTCTTTAGATCAACAAAACTAGCCTCACAATCTGCAGTCCAGAAAAAAGGCGCATTCTTCTGAGTCAGCTGGATAATCGGCTTGGCAATAGATGAGAATCCCTTGATGAATCGGCGATAATAACCAGCTAAACCCATAAAGCTTTGGATCTCAAGCACTGATGTCGGTCTAGGCCAATTCATAACCGCTTCAATCTTGCTGGGATCGACAAAAATCCCATCTCCTGAAATAATGTGACCGAGAAAGACAACTCGATCCAGCCAGAACTCACACTTAGATAGCTTGACAAAGAACTGTTCAACCCAAAAAATCTGCAAGACGATCCTCAAATGCTCTGCATGGTCAGTACGGTTCTTCGAGTAGATAAGAATATCATCGATGAAGATAATAACAAACTCATCCAAATAACGCTGAAAGATACGGTTCATCAAACCCATAAAAACCGCTGGAGCGTTAGTCAAACCAAATGGCATGATTATAAACTCGAAATGACCATACCTCATCCTGAATGTGGTCTTAGGAACATCTTCCTCACGCACTCTCAGCTGATGATAACCCGACCTCAGATCAATCTTCGAATAGACAGAAGAACCCTGCAGCTGATCAAAAAGGTCATCTATTCGGGGTAAAGGATACTTGTTCTTTACCATTGCTTGATTCAGTTGACGGTAGTCAATACAGAACCGCATAGAACCATCCTTCTTCCGAACAAAGAGAACAGGAGCACCCCAGGGCGACACACTAGGTCTGATGTATCCCTTGGCCATCAAATCCTCAAGCTGTTCTTGCAATTATCTCAATTCAACCGGTGTCATACGATAAGGAGCTTTGGAAATAGGTTGAGTATCTGACACTAAATCAATGCTGAATTCGATCTCTCCAATAGGCGGCAATCCAGGAATTTCTTTCGGAAACACATCAGCAAATTCTCTAACCATGGGTAAATCAACCAATTCAGGGCTAGATTTCAGTACATCAACTGTATAAACCAAAAATCCCTTTGCACCTCTCTGTAACAAACGAGCCATAGATAACACTGAAATCAAAGGAATTCTAGATCGAGAACCCTTACCAAAGAATTTCCACTCGTCTGCCATTTTAGGTCTGAATCTGACAACCTTCAAAAAACAATCGACGGTTGCCCTGTACTTGGTTAAAGCATCTATACCAACAATACAGTCAAAATCTGACAGCCCAAGTACAATACAATCGAACTCTAACAAATTTCCCTCAAAACAAAGTTCACAGTTCCTAACTAATCTAACAGAAACAATTCCTCCACCCAAAGGTGAAGTAACAGCTACTACAGTAGGAAACAACTCAGTAGGCAAAGCATGCATCAACACAAATTTTTCAGAGATAAAAGAATGAGAAGCACCTATATCTATCAATACGTGAGCAGAATAACCAAAAATTGAACAGTTACCTGCTATAACATCGTCCGGTGCTGTCTGAGCATGATCCTCTGTCAAAGCAAAGACTCGTGCCTGCTCTCTCGAAGGCTGGTTTGCATTCGGGTTACCTCCCACTCTGTTCTGTTGCCGAGGCTGAAAGGAGTGAACCGCAGAAGTATGTCTCTCAAGCTGAGCTGCAGGTCTAGAAGAACTCCCACTCTGAGATCGATCTCTACCTTGTTGAGGGCACACCTTAGCAAAGTGTCCCGGTTGCTGACAGTTATTTCAGTTCCCAAAAACTCCTACACACTAATCCGGGGAGTGTCTACCCCCAAACTTGTTGCAAAACAAAGATGAAGATCCATAACTCTGTCCTGAACCAAACTGCTTGGAACCACTGGAACTAGAAGAACTGTTCCCCTGCTTCTTGAACTGTTTCCTCTTGCTTTGTAATTATCCTTCTTGTTACCCATACTGCTTCCTCCTTCGTACCTCTGTGGTTGATTCTGATACTGAGATGGCTGATTCTGATACTGTCTCTGCTGCTGAGGTATCATCTGATTTCCTCTCTGTCTCCACAAGCCTGCTTCAGCTCCCTTTGCATGATTCATGGCATCCGCAAAGTTGTCGGGCCTAGCAATGTTTACCAATGTGAAGATTTTGGGATTCAAGTCGTTGATGAACTGATCGGCTTTTGCTTCTTCATTGTCGGCGATATACGGTGCAAAACGCAGCAGACTATCGAATTTGGCAACATACTCTTCAATGTTCAAGTTTCCTTGCCTCAAATCAGCAAACTCGGCTCACTTATCCTTTCGGTACGAAATAGGGAAAAACTGCTTATAAAACTCAGATTTGAAAAGATTCCAATTAACAACTATGTCTCGATTCTCCATGGATCTCTTCGTCGTTATCCACCAATTCTTAGCAACACCATGAAGCTGATGAATGACTAACCTAGTTCGGCGGTCGTCAGAGTAATCAAGGGAATCGAACAACTAATTGATGTCGTCCAACCAGCTCTCACAGTCAACAGGATTCTCTGTACCTAGCAACAAAGGTGGATTAAACGACTGAAACCTTTTCAGCAAGGTTTCCAGAGGTGTCGTTGTGGCATCCATCTGAACAGTTTCTGTACTAGCTTGCTCATTCGGAGGAGTAACTGGCGGTGGGTTTTTGTTAATAACTCGACGAGGACCCATCTGATAATCAAAGGTTAGGACATAAGATATCTCAATCGCTACAAGTCGGTGCCTAATAAGTGCATTTTGTGTTCATTATTTTGTGTTATCTTTATGTTTATTTTGCATGCATTCATATTGTTTTATAAATTTTATAAATGAATTATTGCATGTGTGTGCATTTCACTCTTCGGGTTAATTTTTGTAGAAATATTGAAAAAATCATGATTTTTGGAGCAAGAGAAGAGCCACAAGCATGAATTACGGAGCAGCTATGGTCAAAATTTCATTTTTAATGATATAAAAATCCAAATCTGATCTCTACTGTTCAAAATAAAGTTCAAGATGTTTTGAAGCTGCTGCCCAAATTTTGGCTCGATCTGATGGCTAGAACTTGAGAAATGATTTTTTCAAGAAACCTGCGCGATGACACATATGTATGCATGGACCCATGCACGGAGGTGGAACAGGGTCCGGACATGTCGCGAGGAAAAAAATAATTTGAGGCCGAGGGCACTGGAGGTGGACACAGACCCTTATCCAGGGTCCGTGCATGTCGCAGAATCAGAAAAATAAAATTTCGGAAATTAAAATTCTTAACTTTCCGGGCTTTATTTTATGGGCTTTCAAAGACATATAAATAAGAGAGTTCAGAATGTGATTAAGGGGTTACAATCACAGGCAGAGATCGTGAGGCGTCTAGGGCGGAGGCTTGGAGATTGAAAAAAGGTTTCATTCGAGTTCTTATTCCTTTCTTATTTAGATTATTAAACTTTGTTGAATATTGTTTATGTTATTTGAGTAGTTTTTTTTCAACCAAGACCGCGAGATTGGGCCAGACAGTTTTATGTTGAATATTTGGATATTTATTTAGGATTTTTGGATTTTTGTTAATATTATTTATTGTTGGATTTAAACTTTGTCATGTGAATAACCTGATCAACTATTTACTTGCTTGTTAATTGATTCCAACTCGACAGAGGCGGAATTGATTTTGATTACTCTAGTAATTCACATATGGTTAAACCAGCTAGAAATAGTATTCGGTTTCAGTATGCGGTTTTAGGTGAAAACTGAATTATCACAAATATTGAATTCATTCATGTTTTATTAAAATTATGAAAATTAATCCGTCATAACTTGAATAGGTTTAACATGTTCTAGAAATAGACTTTTAAACAAGATAGGGTAATTCACCGTGATTTAAGACTAAATCTGGATCCTGGATTTGCCACTTTTTTGCATGATTTGTTTGGTATGTGTGTGTGTCTTGGTTGTCTCTATTTAATTGAATTTATTCTTCTTCTATTTTAATTCTTATTTTATTTTAGTAATTAAATATTTATTTAATTCTTAGTGCTCGATTTATTATTCTGTCTAGATTAAGATAAATAATTAATTCTAGAGAATTGACTATAGTCCCTGTGGGTGTTGGAACATGCGTTCTCTGATCACACGGATGTGATACCCGGAGCAGCGGAAGTTTAAAAATTTTATTTTTCGATATGGAACGATTACATATCGTGGGTATCAAATCCTAACGATTAAAATCTTGCAAGTAAAAATATAAATTCACAATTAAATATTTTTACATTTTCAAGCTAAGGCTTGATTATGGACTCCAACAGAATTTAATCTGCTCTTGTTGTAAATCCCGGGAACCGATGACTTGCTCGATCAATCTTCGGAATTAGGTCCACGAATAGAAAACAGAAACCCTCTGATTGATTGCACTAGAAATCAACCAGATGTTTATCGTAGAAAATAAACAGATTTAATCTGTCAATTCAGAAAGTGACTTTTCAGAAAAATCACACACCGAATTTTCTCAAAAGGGAGTAGAGGATTTTCGAAAAAAACCCCTTGAAAATATTTGTGTGTAATTCAAAAATTGCAAGAATGGAATGCCTCTAATTTTCGAACACTACACCTATATTTATAGATAATTTCTAGACTAGATTAAGTTATAATTATATTAGAACTCTAACTCCTTAGGGCCCATAATCCATAACTTAAGCCCAACAAGCCAAGACTGTTATTATAGAAATTAATATAAAATTCAACATGACTCCGATTGATAAACTGATTTCACCAATGTGCACAGAAACCATTTCTGCATCTTTTAAAGTCAAGATAATTTTTTCTGAATCCGAATTCAGTGATTTCCAAAAATGCCCATCCATATGTCATTTTAGTAAATTCCACTCCCTTTAGTTAAGAAGTCCAACTTCTCTTTCATTAAATTTAACTCTTTAAATTTAACTATCTCAACGGGGTTTAGTAATCCATTACTTGTGTGACCCTCAATGGTTCAGGGATACAGCTAGCCGTGGGCTCACAACTCCTTGTGACTCGGAACAACGATTTCCGACTTGCCCAACGAATCATGGTAAGAGCGTCTAGCAACATCGCCCCACGATTCCCTAGGTATCACTGATAGTGCCTGCAAGAACCAGTAGGTTTTGGTTAGCGTACAGTACGGTCCCTTCATCCATATATCCCGATCGAATCAACAACCATTGGTACATCGAGAGTCGTTCAAGATTCGATAAATATGCAATGCATCTTGAAGATCAAATAGTGACATCGCATGTGCTACAAGGAAACCATTTCTTAAAGCACATCATGTACTCTGGCCAGATATTTGTCACACTAATATCTCCTCAGATCGCATAGGATATCCACACTTGCAAGTATGTGGTGAATCCTTGATAACAAAGCATCGACTTCTATATGTGTCGTAACTGTACCCAATCCTGACACCTGATGATCCCAATAGAGTCGGTAAATGAGTCAAAGTACAGTACTAGCATATAGAGTCTCAGTGATGTTTCAAGTAGTAAGGACTAATGATGTACAACCAAAACCGCGGACTTATCCACTCAAATAATAATAACCACTTGGAAAGTCCGAATAGGGTAGTTTGATCATTCATCATATCAATATCCATTTGCATGCTTTGAACATCTCCATGTCCATTACCAATGAAACGTGGTGCTTGGCATCACAAATGCTAGTCTCAATCTCGAGCGATCATTATCCTTATTAGCGGACGGCTCAATTGACTAGGAATTGTTTAGAATATACAGTGACTATAAGATGTGTTTCATAATAGTGATCTCTCTTTATTCACTATCTCATCTTACTTACACTATAGTATATTCAAGGTCTTTATCAAAACAACAATAGTATATCACAATATAACAATATGAAGAAAGACAAAGAAAATGCCATTAATGAATGTAAATTATATTAAACAAAAATTGTTTATACATAGAGTCATAAAAGCCCTTAGCCACAACTTGGCTAACCGGGCACCCACTCTTTCAGTGGGATCGATACTTGGACTCTCTGTCCACTTTACTATTACTTGACCTAGTGAACTTGCTAGTTGATACCAAATTAAGCGGTCACGTTTTGGGCGCTGTTGCTGGGGACTGTTCAGTTAATATTAGGATAGATTATTTATTTGAGACTAGAATTTTTTTTCTTGCAATTTTTTTATTTTTTATTTTTAATTATTTTTTTTTTCATACTTGTGAGGTACTTGGAGATGGATCATCGACAGGTGTTCACAAAGTTTGGCCAACAATACTCGGAGACTTTCTATGTTTCTTGGGGGAGATTCAATGATTTGGCGAACAGATTTCGATGCCATGATTTTTCAAACTACACTCTAGTTCAAATTTTTATGGTGGTTTGGATGAGCTAACAAGACATTGGGTAGATTATGGAGCTTTGGCCACTGGCAGTCACTTGTTCAACAAAGATTACAACAGTGTGATGCACTTGTTAAATGATATGGCAGATTTCGACTACAATTGACGACTACAATTGACATTGTGATCCTTCACTACAGGGTTGGAGTCACCAATATCCTCCACAATTCAACTCCACAAATCAAGAAGAATGTATAGGGAATTTTGAGGATCATGTGACTCAGTTGGAGAACATGGTGCGACGGCAGATAGAGAAAAATCAGTTTTTAGAAAGCCGCATCAAGTCTTTGAGTCTTTTGGATAAACAGATTGCGCTTCTTAGAGAACCAATTTTTGAGATCTGCCAAGAGAATTAGTAATTGAGCCAGAGCAATAAGAACTATTTTTTGAAGAATCTTTAGGCGAAAGATTTGACCTCGTCAATGGTCTTTACATACACACCACTTTAAGATCCATTATTTCCATTGACGCCAACTCCACACTATTACATTCTCGATGAGCTTCAGCCTATATTCGGAGTCTACTTCCAAAATAATCAGTTCATGAAGAGTATTGTTGGACCGACGAACTTACAAAGTCAATATCACGCCAAGCTTGAGGGCGTAGGAAATCAAGACCCATACATAGGGTCGTATGATTCTTACTATGGGCGGCAGCCGCTCTTTGATGGTTGCTTCTGCATAATCGGGTTGTAGACTATAAATTTAGCGCTGAATGGGAGGCAACCCAGTGTTTTTTCCTTGCTCTTTTATTTTAATTTTTGTTTATGTTTTTTTTTTATTTTATTTTTTCTTCTTTTTCATTCTAGTTTATCGTGCCTCACTGATGTATCCAGTCTGCTACTATCACCTCAAAAGATGTCGCTGCTAGAGTGTGAAGAGGAAGGGAATGATGGAGATTCCAGCGAATTAACCAGGGGAGTTTCAGTTTTCAGTTTCATTCTATTTTTTATGTTCTTTTTGCATGTTGTTCATTGTTTCTAGAGCATTAAAGGCAATGCTTTGGATGAGTATAGGGGGGGGGGGGAAGACTAGATTATTTCATTGTTCATTGATCATTGTGTTTTGCATTCATTTGGTCTAGTTTATTGCATATAGTTTGTATCCATGCATATCATTATGTTTTGTGTTTGTGTTGTGTGAATAAGTAGAATGATTAATATTTGCCGATGATGATAGAGTTATGAAGAATAAAAAAATTGTTTTTGAAAAATAATGTTGCTTTTGATTGAACATGAGAAGCGGTTGGTTGAATCGTGAATCATTTTAAGCACGCATGTTAGACCGGTGTAGTGTAGCGAAATAATTGATAAAGTTCGTGTTTGCTTGACCATTGCACGATAATAGGTGTTTGTTGATTTTGATAGTGTCTTTTGAGTTCCAATGATTTTTATGACATTGCACGTACGATCATAAGCGCACTTTTTAAAATTTTTTTATGACAATTTTTTTTGAAAAATTTAACTCCATCCGGGTTACGAGTAAGGGATTGAAATCCTAATCCCTTATTCTTGACTAAGTATGCGGATTCCATGGGGTTAAAAATTTGAAATTTTAAAGAAATAACAATTCCATCCGGGCATGGAAAATGATTGAAATCCTAATCATTTTTCAATGGCTAAGTTTGCGGGTTGAATGAGATTGTCGCTCCATCCGGGCTATAGATGAGGGGATTTAAATTCGAATCCTATCTTAGTTATAGCTAAGTTTGCGGGTAATTATTGGGGCTTGAGAAAACCGGGTGCAAAATCCGGAGGTACGTAATTAATCTCAAGAAAGCACATGTTTTTGTTTGGGATTGTTGGAATGACGGAGTGCAGGATTGTGAAACTTACACTGATTTGTCATAGATCACTAAGCATTCTTAGGACAAATTTTTTTGAAGTTGCATGAAACTGGAATGACATGGCACTCACTCACGTTTACGTTAAACTGACATTATATTGTGAACAATCAGAAGTTTTTGTGGTTTTTAGTTGTTGAAGTTGAAACTTATCGGAGGCTATGTTGTTCATGATTCATTCTTAATTATGTCGTTGTTTGCATATTGTTTTTGGTATATCTTGCTCGAGGGCGAGCAAGATTTAAGTATGAGGAAGTTGATAATTGCATTTTGTGTGCATTATTTTGTGTTATCTTTATGTTTATTTTGCATGCATTCATATTGTTTTATAAGTTTTATTCATTAATTGTTGCATGCATGTGCATTTCACTCTCCGGGTTGATTTTTGTAGAAATATTGAAGAAATCATGATTTTTGGAGAAAGAGAAGAGCCAAAAGCATGAATTACGGAGCAGCTATGGTCAAAAATTCATTTTTAATGATAAAAAAAACCAAATTCAATCTCTACCATAAAAATCAAGTTCAAGATGTTTTGAAGCTTCTGTCAAAATTTTGGCTTGATCCGACGGCTAGAACTAGAGATACGAGTTTTTCAAGAAACCTGCGCGCTGGCACATATGTATGCACGGACCCATGCACTGAGGTGGAACGGGGTCCGGACATGTCGCGAGGAAAAAATATAATTTGAGGCCGAGGGCACCCGGAGGTTGACACGGACCCTTATCCAGGGTCCGTGCATGTCGCAGAATCAGAAAAATAAAATTTAGAAAATTAAAATTCTTAACTTTTCGGGCTTTAATTTATGGGCTTTCAAAGACATATAAATAAGAGAGTTCAGAACGTGATTAAGGGGTTACAATCGCACGCAGAGATCGTGAGGCGGCTAGGGCGGAGGCATGGAGATTGAAGAACGTTCCATTCGAGTTCTTCTTCCTTTCTTCTTTAGATTATTAAACTTTTGTTGAATATTGTTTTCGTTTTTTGAGTAGTTTTTTCTTCAACCAAGACCGCGAGATTGGGCCAGACAGTTTATGTTGAATATTTGGATGTTTATTTAGGATTTTTGGATTTTTGTTAATATTATTGATTGTTGGATTTAAATTTTGTCCTGTGAATAACCTGATCAACTATTTACTTTCTTGTTAATTGATTCCAAGTCGACAGAGAATGAATTGATTTTGATCACTCCAATAATTGACATATGGTTAAACCGAATAGAAATAGTATTTGGTTTCAGTATGCGATTTTAGGTGAAAACTGAATTATCACAAATATTGAATGCATTCATGTTTGATTAGAATTATGAAAATTAATCCATCATAACTTGAATAGGTTTAACATGTTCTAGAAATAGACTGTTAAACAATATAGGATAATTCGCCTTGAATTAAGATTAAATCTGGATCTTGGATTTTCCATTTGTTTGCATGATTTTTTTGGTACCTGCGTGTGTCTTGGTTGTCTCTATTTAATTTAATTTATTCTTCTTCTATTTTCATTCTTATTTTATTTTAGTAATTAAATTTTTATTTAATTCTTAGTGCTTGTTTTATTATTCTGTCTAGATTAAGCTAAATAATTAATTCTTGAGAATTGACTACAGTCCCTGTGGGATCGATACTTGGACTCTCTGTCCACTTTACTATTACTTGACCTAGTGCACTTGCTAGTTGATACCGAATTAAGTGGTCAGTGCCCTTACAACCTCTCAGAATATCGGATACCAGTCGATAACAAAAACAGTTATATCTCAAGTAGTCCATGCTTTATAAATTAATCACATAATCATGTAATTCAAATACTTCTCAAATAATAAGGCATGCTCGCATGGAATTAAATAAACAATTCAATAACTCAAACACATGCGAGGAACCAATACATGCGGACTCGAACTACCCCGATCACTCTTAGTTCAACCCAGAATCTTATCGCTCTGATACCACTTAATGTGATACCTCAATTCTAAACAACTAATCTCGGAGTAAAAAATAAATAAGCAAACAAGATCCAGGATTAAAGTAAAAGAAAGAATTTTTTTTTTTAAAAAAATGCCACGCGCTCGCGCTCGATAAAAATCTCGTGCGCGCGCAGGTTTCACCTCCAGAAACAGAGCTGGAGGCTCGCACTTGCGCGAGAAGAGTCTTGCTCGCGCGCGGGCTACCAAACCAGAGCCCAAGGAATGCTTCTCGTGCTCGCGCGAGATAAAATCTCGCTCGCGCGTGGGAAGCCTGGGCAGAAAAACTCAAGCATTTAAGAACTCCCGAGCTCGCTTCCGACATGTATTCAAATCCATAAACAATACGAGGTATGGAAATACGTGCAATATCAAATATCAATGCCAAAAACATGATTTCGTAATATACCTAAGATCAACATAAAGTCTCGATCGATAGAAGTTCTAAACATGCTTCGATACAATTATACAACTCCCAAAACACAAACGAGTTTGAATACATAATTGACTCCTAAACACCAAGGTCTCACTTCTATCAACTCAACCCCTAGCATGTTGTCTCTGACTTGATCCTACCCCACCTGTCGCCAAGTACACATACAAAACAAAGCAACAGCCAGATAACTCCTGTGAGAATAATATTCCCAGTAAAAGCAACATAACAAGCAAATAAAGTAATATCACAACAACATGATTTCAAGAAAACATAATTCAAGTAAAGACGAATGAAATGTATGTCTTTAAAAATGGGATATCAACTCTGATAAACAAGGGATTGCTACTATGCTTTAGGGATCCCGAGGATGAGATCACATAACAACTCACCGACTCTCCCAATCGAGAGGGTGCCACGTATCCCAATCCCCTAGACTTTGGTACGACTATGAGAAGTATGCTGACACTAGGTGAACATCTACAACCCAGGCCACTCGCAACATAGCCCCCAAAACGTCTAAGTAAAAAGGGTCATTCTGCCCGCTAAAATCAAAGGTTTGGCTCAAGATGAATGCATAAGAAAACATAAAGCATTAAGGCATATAACAAAAGCTCAATAAACAACAAAATACAAGTTCCACATGCTACAACAAGTATTGATGCAAGTATGTGATTCAAGGGAAACTCAAAAACCAACTGTCTCGAGTGTGCTATCTCGCTGAACGATGACTACTTTTACCTTTCAATGCAAGTAGCTTCAACTTTGGATATGCTACAAAAGAGGTTATATAAAAATCTATGCAACCTAAACAACAACAATGCTCAAGGTAAACTCTTTACCGCTCTTTGTCCAACTCTTTGACGACCGAATACTGCTAACTCTGGGCTCAACAGACTTCAAACGGAACTGTACGGAGATGCAAAAGAACTAACATCATTCAACAACTCAAAACGCTTACTATACAACCACACAAACGATCCAATATTCCAAAACTCAAACCGGCGATATAACGGCTATACACGGATCAAACCGGAAACACAAACAGCAGTATAATATCGATATAAACTCATATCAATGCTAATATAACAATAAAGGCTCAAACCCAACAAATCTCAAAACTCAATTTTTGAAATAGGCTTCCAAAAATCATAACAAATCCGAACGATGCTCTTATTCAAAACCGACCGAGAATAAACGATCAGAACTCTGACAAGAACAACATAACCAAAAATCAATCGATTCTAACAACATCCGAAAATAGAAGTCTAGCTGATCGAAAAAAAACTTATGATAGAACGAAGCTCTCGCTGCGGTGATCGCTAAATTGCCTTGAGAAATAAATTCCAACGGATGGATCGAGCAAAAATCGGGATTGGAAAGCTTGAAAGATGCATTTTCTCTCAACAATGGTGGAGGAGGCGTGCAAGGGGAGGGAAGAAGATGATGAAGAAGTCAAGAAGTCAAACCAAGTGTAGATAATATATAAAATCCATTAATTGCGTTTCAGTTCCTGAAATTTCCAAAATTTTCAAAATAGACCCTGATCAAAATCAAATCATTTCTCGACTTCTGAAAACTCTGATTATCTCAAATAAACTCAATTAAAATGAAATCGAGGCGTTACATTCATGAACACATATAAAAGGAGATTTTGTGCACAAGATGAAAGATAGTTATCCGCCGCAATTGACAAGAGATTGGTGAGAGCTTGTGTGATTTTTGGTAGAGAAAAAAGTGAAGAACATCAATCAACAAAGACGGAGATTGATTGATCGGACACGTCATCGCATATTCGGCTTTGTTTTTTTTCTTATATATTTATTAAATTTTGAATTGATGTCTACTTTTCTGAACATTAATTGGTTTTACTTATTTTTAGTTATGAACTAAATTTCTTAGTCTAGGGGTTGGATGGAACCTGGTGTAGATACTTTCACGAGTTCTTAATTTTATTGAATTGAATTCCCTTAGATTAATTGTTTTTCTAGTATTGATTGTCGTTTCAATTACTTGATCAATAAATGATTTGTTATATTTATTTGGAATCCGGTACTCGGGAGAGGGATTTTGAATAGGACCAATAGAAATTACACCGTTAATTGTTTATATAGCTCGGGAGAGTTTATAACTTTAATGGAGCCTTAGGAAGAACATTATTTTACACATATCACTGCAATTAGATTCTTAATAGGGATATTGAAATTGAACTGTAGTTGATACAATCTATTTGTTGCTCGGGAGAGGAAATAAAATAAACTAAATGTTCTTGGATATTAATTGAAATGAATTCATGAAAATAAATTAATTAGGAGTGATTGTTGTTGCAACCGGGTGAAATCTAAACCTATGGACCAATTTTCCTCGGATTGATATTTCTTTGAAGTGTGTGTGCGCTAGCAAGAATTCATTGTTTATTTAATTTTTATGCAAATTTCTAAATTATTGATTTTCTAAATAAAATTAGGACTATTTTAATTACAAGCACTGAATATTTTTATATTAATCCTCATGGGATTGACACTTTATTCACACTTTACTAAAACTTGACAATCGTGTTCTTGCGAGCGTAAATATCGCAACACCAATCATCTACGAACTAAGGCTGAGCGGTTCTACAATAATACGGCTATCTCGAAGGAGATACGACTAAACTTGATATGTGATCATATGACATATGAGCAGAATAAACATGAATATCATGAAAGATAAAATGCAACATATAAGAATGCATACTAAGTTTGAAAGTGTTTAATATTGAGTTTTGTTAGAGTTTATTTACTAACTCTTATCGGAAAGACAAAGGAGCCGAATTTGCCAATTTGAGACAAGGTAATCTGAATATCGAGGAATATGTTGCTAAGTTATCGAGCTTGCTACAATTTGCACTTCATGTTGCTGAGAATGAGGAAGCTAAGGCCGATCAGTTCATAAATGTAGTGACCCGTATCCAGAATTAACGATTAATAAATAATTAATCGTGTAATCATGTATAGATTAAGTAAATAATGATTAAGGGAATTCCAAATGGGTTAACGGAGTCCAGAAATGGATCCAGGACACTCAAAATAGCCAGGAAGGTCCCGAGGGTCCGGAAGGTTCGGAAGCTCCGAACCAAGTCAGGAGGTTCCGAACAGGATCTGAGGATCCGAAGTCAGGATCGGGGGCTCTGATCGAGATCGGAAGCTCCGTCGGTGAGATCGGACGTTCCAATCGTGACCAGGGCACGTGTCATTGCTGACGTCAGCAAGGTGACGTCATGGCTGACGTAATATTGGGCGATCGGACATTCCGAAGATGGGATCGGAGGTTCCGATTGTGTTCGGATGTTCCGAACCGGGTTCGGAGGCTCCGAACTTCGCCTATAAATAGAGGTCCGAAATTTCATTTTTAACTCGCACCTCTCCTTTTCCTCTCTCAATTCCTAGGCCTTCTAACTCAGAACTAGGGAGTTCTAGGCATCCTATTGGGAATCCGAAAGTGGCATAGCGATCCCGACGTCGAGGCGAAGATTTGCCTAAGTTTTGAGGCAATTGTCATCAGCGGGCTGACGACGGACGCAGGTATAGCTATGATCTCCATAAAATATTTAGGAGTATGCAATAGCTTAATTAAGGCTTTTAGAGCTTAATTATTGATGCATGGGTATTTGCATTGTAGAGTTGATATAGGCTTGGAACCTAGAGCGGGACTGCTAGGAACTGCCTATAGTAAGGTACGTAAGTACAGAATGAGATAGCAAGCGGGTTTTGCATGCTTATATGTTGCATTTGTGTGTCATATTATTATACAGCATGTGCATATCATATTGTGTCTGTCCATCTTGTGAGATGAGCCATGTAGGGCCGCTCAACCCTGTCTGGACGGGTGATGTCTAGTGCCCAGTGACTAACGGGTCATGGGTAGTTAGCATCTGGGGGACACGGTCCACGTCCTATAGGAATGAGCAGTTTACACAAGGTTTGCTCCCCGGGTTGTCCCACTCATGTCCTAGGCGCCATTACTGAGCAGTTGCATACAGTTATCCCAGATATGGATACCCTATCATTTGCATGCATCATATTTGTATGTTTTACCCATTGCTTTCGTATTGATCCTAGAGCTCACGTCCAGTCTTTTCTATGCATCTGGACACCCCATTCGACGGGGCAGGTGTAGGTGCAGGATTGAGCACTAGGAGCTTGGAGTAGCCAGTGACCAGTGAAGACAACAGGATTAGCTGTAGGTTTTGCCTTTAGGCTATTTATTCGATTTGGTTGTATAAATCGAATTGGTTTAACCGGTTGTATTCTGCCGGTCTGTTTTTATTTAAGTCTTCCGCAGCGATTTATTTAATGTATGTCTAATTATGCTCTTAACTATGATTAGATAGCGGATCCGGGTAGGGTCGCTACATTTATTGGTATCAGAGCGCATGCATGCAAGAGACTTGGGATATAGTACTGAGAATTTGGGTTATCCTTATAGGATGGGTGAGACCTTGGAAGAGGTGATGATGCGGCGATTAAGTTGCCCGAAGACTATTATCATCGGCAGGATTTCTAAAGATTTGGGTTATGGGATACCAGCAAGTGCGGACAGGAGTGATGGATCGTGTCCGAGTTTTCAAGACTTCTACTCATGTGGATCCTAGTTTTGGATCGAGTACCGGATGCCAGAGGAGTGGTGGGGACTTACTTGATGCTTGCATCTGTATAGTCATTACTCTGAAGATTCTCCTGTCGTAGTTGGAGAGATTTTCATGCAAAACATAGTTTTGCCGGGATGCTTGTATCGATGCGTTCGGTAGGCACATGGAAAACTTCATGTTCAAAAGCATGATTTGGTTACAAGAAGAACGATGATCGACCGACATGCACTGACGCAGAGCATAGCTGGTTAGCTATCACGTGCCATTTCTCTGGAGTTCTTCGTAGGAGGACATGTAGAGAGACTTGGTCGGGAGTATGCTTGTATTGATGCATGTGTCGATTAGAAGATTCATGCTCAAGAAAAGAAGACTAGTACGATGATTTAAATACTGTATCGTTGTAGTTGTAAACAGTATTTCAGTTGTAAAGAATCATCATACTATGGTTGTATCATTTCAAGTTTTTTGTACATTTCATTGTATTTTGAATACTGTATGTATTACATGGGTTTGTAATAAAGAAATTGTACATAACTTGAAATAAGTGATACATGTTTTATTTATCCAGCAATTCGTGGATGATTGCATGATTGTGCGGAAGTTTGGATTGGGTTTAGTTAATTAGTGTACAACTATTGCAGCTCATGGGATTTGAGTGGGCCGACTGTGACTGTTTGACTTGTGGTTAGTCTAGGCATTTTCCTAGGATTGACCTAGTTAGTCAGTGGACTATGTTAGTGCCAGCGATGAGTGGACTCATCTAGAGGCATTAAGGGTATTGTTCGGTTTAGAACATTTGGACTTTGTTCTAGGTTGTTTCCTTGAGAATAGTAGGCTGTCTGACCTTCGTTAGGTTGAGACTTGAGATGATGGGTTTTCATCAGGGATACCAGGTTCAGTATATGCCGAGAGTTGTGGACTATGACCAGGACTAGACGTGATGGGGTGCGACCCTATGCCAGTGTTACTCTGGGAGTCCTTGTACTTCAGAGGTTATCTGGGAGCCTTGGTGCTTCAGGATTGGCGGTGGGAAGGCTACTCAGTCTAGGGATTTGGTTATAGTCACGACGAGGAATGACCTTGGATTAGATATCAGGTTTGGTATCGATGGTTTGATATCATCTGGTGTGCCAGAGATATAGTTTGAGTATTCTGCTGTAGGAACCAGTCTTGGAGGGATTTCCTTGATGAGTGTATACTCTGAGCAGATAGGTTTTAACCTTTGGGTTACTGCTAGACATGTGGATATAGTAGGTGGATGGATTTCTACCAGCGATGACTAGGGGTTGTCATCAGAGTTGTGGTTAGAACTTCCTTGTGATAGGAATTATCCAAGATACTGGATGGAATTTTGTTTTAAAACTAATTGAGGCATGAGGGAAGCGTGATGCCAGTATACACTTGGTGGTGATTCCAGGTGAGACATGGTGGTAGGCTACCTCGGTCTTAAATTGTTGCACAATCTTAGCGAGGGATATAATCAGGAGAGTGTTCGAAGATTGTAAGAATCTTGGAAATTCGTTAGTTATGATTCTGAATTTGATGAATCATGATATTCATCCTGGATGAACGAAGCAAGGATAGTTAGTGCAGTGTTTGCACTAAGTACTGCCTGATATTTTCAGAGATTGAGCGTAGGATTTTCCATGGGATGGAAATGGACTTAGTTTATTTTGATGTTTGCCTTGGGTGAACAAGACAACGATTAGTAGTGCTAAGGTGGCACGGGATCTGTGCTAGTGACTACTAGTGGTTATTGGGTAACTCTATCAGAGTTAGGTTGATTAAGTTCAGCATACGAGGTAGCTGTCAGTAGTGAGGCACGAGATTGTGTCAATAGACTACTAATATCTATTTACTGGTTATCAATCATGAGTGTGTTGAAACCAAAGCGATTTTGGTATTCCTAGCGTTTGGAAATGGTTCTTTGTGGTAGCTGAGTCATGGTTATTGACCGAGCTATGTAGGTTGGATGATCAGTGGTGGTCTGATCTGATAAGTGCGAGCTTAAGTAGATCGACGAATTCGATTGGTTGAGCCAATCAGGGTTGATCAGGATGTAGCAATTAAGAAATACTTGGGATTGTATTTTGACGAGTAATGCTTATGGGATGAGTACTGAATACCATCTCAGAGAAATCAGAGATTTGAGTTATTTAGTCTCAATGATCGTCAGAGATGAATCTTCTGGGATTGCTGTAATCTTGAACGATTGCAAATGGACTTGTATGATCAAGTTAGGTGCTAACTTGACAGTGGAGACAAGCAAGGGAGTTGGTAGTTTCCAGTATGGTGCATTCTTGTTAAGAAGGAAGCTGATATTGATCCAATCAATTGCTTAGTAATAGCAATAGGTCAGGAAAGGATCATGTTGTTGTTTCATGTGAGAGTTTTCCATTGAACAAACAATAGTGAAGATTGTTGACCGGACATTTCGGTTAAGTGAGGGCATCTATGTGTACCGTTGTGGTTGGATCCGACGAATAGTTGGAAATGCTAATGGACATTAGCAAGGAATCATCAGTTGTCTGATCCTTGATATCTAGCAGAATGTGTCACTAGTCTTCTAGCGTGTGATGAACGATGTCTCTAAAATGACAGAGATAGTAAAATTTCAACTTAGTAGCCAACAAGATTGTTGTGGGAATTGAAGATTTCGCAAGATAGCGATGAAGTAACCTTGTTCTTTCCAGTAAACAAGACACATCAGTGCGGACCATTCGTCAAGGATATGTGCTTTAGCAATGGACGATATTCGGATGTACGTCGGGTGGCAAGTTACTTCGAGCACAAGTATTTCCCAGGATTGACTTGGAAATCGACGAATTAGATCGTTCAGTGCTGAGACTGATGCGTTCGGCAAGGGAGCGATTTGACTATTCAGAATCTGTTGGGATTTAGTTCCAGGATCAGTATGTTCAACCTTGGGAGAGTGGTATGAGCTAATGGTATTATCAGAGACTCTGAGTTGAGTTATACCAGGTGCAATGACTGTCGAGTTTCTAGACAGAATAGGAAGCGTTTTCATATGTCTGTGCACTGTGAAATGTCCCAGTCGAGCATATTGGTGGGAGCTTGCCTTAGTCTTGATGAGCGTACAGTGATTGTGAGTATGTATAACTATCAGGAGGACATCCATCGATCAAATTCATAAGGTGAATAACCTATGATCGAGATGGTGTTGATCATCAGAGGCGTGATGACTTCCATTGCCATGTATGCGTGATTTCGCAGGCCAATGGCTAGGAGATGACGTAGCGTCATGAATTGCAAGTGATGATAGTTATCATCAGGGCACAGTGTTGAGGTTATACTAAGAAACGTGGACAGCAGAATGTACTAGACATGATGGTTTAAGTTCCCAGTATTCCTTGGGAAGCCGGTTGTGCTTCAGGGAGAGTGGGGAGGGTAACCAGTCTAGGGAACATTGTGAGAAGTTACGTTGGAGTATAGACTTGAGTCAACTGGATTATCTTAAAGCGATATTCATGTTAGAATGTGGCAGCACAACGTTGGGATTAGTGTTTTCCTAACTAGAGGTGTTGAACACCGAGAACTTTTGGAACCATTAGATGGTTAGTTTTGATTAGTGATTCGACGAATGCAGTAAAACCAGTCAGGTTATGACTTGGTCTTCGTCAGTATAAGATTTCCATTGAGACGATAATCTCGATCAAGTGGGTGTTGGTATCTTTCGTGACCAGAGAGATCGGCGTCAGTTTGGAAGACGTATCAATGTTGTGATATGCGAATGCTAGAAGAGTTTGATTGTCGACCAGTAGCGCAGTAATTTTCAGATGGGGAAAATGTTAATGCGGTTCAGCATTAATGGAGCTTATAGAGAATTCGACGGGAGTCTGAGTGTGTCGGAGGATATTTCAACCAGACACTCGAACAAGGGTTTCTTGTACGTTCTCGAGGTATTACCTTAGATTTCGAGGATGAAATCTTTTAAGGGGGGGAGAATATAGTGACCCGTATCCTGAATTAACGATTAATGAATAATTAATCGTGTAATCTTGTTTAGATTAAGTAAAACATGATTAAGGAAATTCCAAATGGGTTAACGGAGTCCAAAAATGGATCCAGGACACTCAAAATAGCCGGGAAGGTCCCGAGGGTCCGGAAGGTTCGGAAGCTTCGAACCAAGTCAGGAGATTCCGAACAGGATCGGAGGATCCGAAGTCAGGATCGGGGGCTCCGATCGAGATCGGAAGCTCCGTTGGTGAGATCGGATGTTCCGATCGGGACCAGGGCATGTGTCATCGCTGACATCCACAAGGTGACATCATGGCTGACGTAATATTGGGCGATCGGACGTTCCGAAGATGGGATCGGAGGTTCCGATCGTGTTCGGACATTCCGAACCGGGTTCGGAGGCTCCGAACTTCACCTATAAATAGAGGTCCGAAATTTCATTTTTAATTCGCACCTCTCCTTTTCCTCTCTCAATTCCTAGGCCTTCTAACTCAGATGTAGGGAGTTCTAGGCATCCTATTGGGAATCCGGAAGTGGCATAGCGATCCCGACGTCGAGGCAAAGATGTGCCTAAGGTTTGAGACAATTGTAATCAGCGGGCTGACGACGGACGCAGGTATAGCTATGGTCTCCTTAAAATATTTAGGAGTATGCAATAGCTTAATTAAGGCTTTTAGAGCTTAATTATTGATGCATGGGTATTTGCATTGTAGAGTTGATATAGACATGGAGCCTAGAGCGGGACTGCTAGGAACTGCCTATAGTAAGGTACGTAAGTACAGACTGAGATAGCCAGTGGGTTTTGCATGATTATATGTTGCATTTGTGTGTCATATTATTATGCAGCATGTGCATATCATATTGTGCCTGTCCATCTTGTGAGATGAGCCATGTAGGGCCGCTTAGCCCTGTCTGGACGGGTGATGTCTAGTGCCCAGTGACTGACGGGTAATGGGTAGTTAGCATCTGGGGGACACGGTCCACGTCCTATTGGAATGAGCAGTGTACACAGGGTTTGCTCCCCGAGTTGTGTCACTCATGTCCTAGGCGCCATTACTGAGCAGTTGCATACAGTTATCCCAGATATGGATACCCTATCATTTGCATGCATCATATTTGTATGTTTTACCCAGTGCTTTCGTATTGAGCTTAGAGCTCACGTCCAGTCTTTTCTATGTATCTGGACACCCCATTCGACGGGGCAGGTGTAGGTGCAGGATTGAGCACCAGGAGCTTGGAGTAGCCAGTGACCAGTGAAGACAGCAGGATTAGCTGTAGGTTTTGCCTTTAGGTTATTTATTCGATTTGGTTGTATAAATCGAATTGGTTTAACCGATTTTATTCTGCCGGTCTGTTTTTATTTAATTCTTCCGCAGCGATTTATTTAATGTATGTCTAATTATGCTCTTAACTCTGATTAGGTAACGGATCCGGGTAGGGTCGCTACAATAAATGGCCTTAATCCCGACATTTTTACCTTGGTGAATTTTGGGCGACCGAATAATTTTGCTGATTCCCTTAACAAAGACAAGGGAGCAGAAGCTGAAATTATAAGATAGAGAGTAATTTCATTTATTCCTCAGTCCTCGAGATAGCCACAACCCCACCCTCAGCCACAGTTTCAACAACATAATAGATATGAGGGAGGTGGTATCAGTGGTGGCAAGAGAGATCGATTCAGGTTGAAGGGCAAGCAGTTTAAGAGGAAAGGCAGTAGCTCCTCTAGTTTCAGTGGATCGAGACAGTCTGGTTCAGTCCAGAGTTCAGGATTTACTTCTTGGTTTGTAGAAAGTGTGGGGGAAGACATTCTAGTGATGACTGCAAGGGAGTTCCAGGTAATTGCAGGTTGTGCAATCAACCGGGACATTATGCCAGAGTATGTCCTTCACGTGGTTCTAATGCTCCACATGGCGGAGGATCATCGAGACAAGTAGCTCACTTTAACAGGAAAGCCACTTAGGTGCATTATTTTCAGCCTCAGAATAGACAGGGAGGAATCCAGAGTGTGGGTCAACCTCCAAGACAACAGACATGAGTTTATGCACTTATAGAGGATCCGGCTCAAGCTGCACCTATTGATGTGATTGCACGTAACTGTGCTACTTTTGGTTATCCTGCATATGTATTGATTGATACTGGTGCAGCGCATACGTTTATAGTTGAGAGATTTGTTGCATTGCATGCTTTACCAGTTGATCCTTTGCCCTCTGTATTTGTTATTTCTTCGCCTTTGGGCAAAGGGAAGATATCTGTGAGTTTGGTCAGAGGAAGTGAGCTATAGTTTGAAGGGAATGTGATTGAGCTTGATTGCATAGTACTTGGTTTATCTAATTTTGATTGCATTATTGGCATAGATGTGCTAACCAAGTACAGGAAAACAGTGGACTGTTTCCACAAATTGGTCAAGTTTAGACCAGATATGGCAGACGACTGGAAATTTTATGGTAAGGGTTCTAGAGCTAAGATTTCTTTGATTTCAGTGTTATCTATTACACGTTTACTGCAGAGAGGCGCCAAAGGATTCCTTGTCTATGTAGTAGATGTACTAAAATCAAGCCCAGAGTTGGCAAATATTCCAATTGTTAAAGAATTTGTAGACGTTTTTTCAGAAGAAATTCTGGGTTTTCCTCCAGCCCGTGAGATATAGTTCAGTATTGATTTGGTTCCTTGTATGTTACCTATTTCAAAAGCTCTGTACATGATGGAACCACTTGAACTGAAAGAGCTTAAAGAGCAGCTTGAGAATTTGTTACCCAAAGGATACATTAGACCGAGTGTGTCACCTTGGGTTCTTTGGTGCTATTTGTAAGAAAGAAGGATGGTTCGATGAAATTGTGTATCGACTATCGACAGTTGATTAAAGCCACAATAAAGAATAAGTATCTTTTGCATCGAATAGACGATTTGTTTGACCAATTGCAGGGTTCTTCTGTCTATACGAAGATTGATTTACGATCTGGATATCATCAATTGAGGGTCATAGAGACAGATGTGCCTAAGACCGCATTTAGAACCAGGTATGGCCATTTTGAATTCCATGTTATTCCATTTGGAGTGACGAATTGTAGCGACCCTATCCGGATCCACTACCTAATCAGAGTTAATTAAGCGCATGCAATAATAATAAAAGCGTGAATAGCGGAATATTCAAAATACAACAAGTCTGATCGGCAGAATACAACCGACGATACAAAAGTGTATAAATACTCTTATACAACCAAATAGAAAGTTTTAAGGATCACAACCCTACCACTAAAGTCTCGCTGCCACTGACACCGATCTCAATCCTGATGCGAGCCACCTGGACCGTCTAGCCTCAAACCTGCCCCGCCACAAGGTATTCCAAGAACAACAAACACATGGCATGAGCGACAATGCTCAATACGAAAGCAATTATATATAAACTAATATGCAGCAAGCAAATGACTTTAAAATTATGTGTAAAACAGTCTGTTCAGGACGCCACCGAATATACAGCACCTTGCCAAAGAGCGACTCCGCGGGGATACTCGTATATTCACCCTATCAACTATAGCGTCTACTCCACCATCGTGGTTTCTCCTAGTGATAGCAAAACCAAGGGCTGAGCCTCCCCAAAACCTGACTCGAACCCAAAACAGGACGCAAGGCTCATATGGAACTCACAATACTTGACTCGAGTCCAGGATGAGTTACAAGCTCTCTATGGAAACTGTCAATGACTCGCATCTCTCGGGATGAGGTCCATGTAAAAGCATGCATGTGCTAAAGTAGTAAATCATGGAAAACATATAGAACATAATCATGCAACATATAAGCATATATATCATGCCCGCTTTCTCGGTCAGTACTTATGTACCTCTAATACTGCAGGTAAATCCTAGCACCACTGGTCTAGATCTCATGCCTACAAGTCCATCCTAAGGCGTCTACAATGCAAATATCCATGCATCATTATTTAAGCTCTAAAAGCCTTAATTAAGCTATTCTATACTCCTAAACATTTTTAGGAAGCCAAAGTTATACCTGCGTCCGTCGTCAGCCCTTTTTTGTCGATAGCCTCGAAACTAGTCCACAGTTTTGCTATGACATCGGGATCGCTATGCCACTTTCGAAATCCCAATAGGAAGTGTAGAAATTCCTAGATCTAAGTTAGAATCCTAGAAAACAAAGAGAAGATGGAACTTGGTGTGATTGAAAATGATTTCTCGCGCCCCTATATATAGACGGAGTTCGGACCGTTCGAACCCGGTTCGGAACCTCTGAACACGATCGGAACCTCCAATCCCATACTTGGAGCGTCCGATCCCCCGATATTATGTCAGCCATGCATGAAGTCACCTTGCTAACGTAAAAGATTATATATGCCCTGATCCCGATCGGACCTTCCGATCTTGCCAACGGAGCTTCCGATCCCGATCGGAGCCTTTGATACTGGCTTCGGATCCTCCGAACTTCTCTTCGGACCGTCCGATCTATCTTGGGTTATTTATGCAAGTTTTTAGTAATTATTAACTTAATTAATTTAATTAGTTTTGGGTCACTACATTCTCCCCCACTTAAGAAATTTCGTCCTCGAAATTTAAGCTTGAAAGAATGTAAAATATTCAATCCAAAATATTCTTTATTACCACTGAACAAGTACAAACTTGATACAAGGAAAGTACAAAATCTCAAAACAACTCGGGATGCTCGGCTCGCATCCGGCTCTCTAACTCCCAAGTAGCTTCCTCTGGACCTTTGCGCTGCCAATGTATCATCACCAATGGTATGCGCTTGTTACGAAGCACCTTGTCCTTCCTGTCGAGAATCTGTAGGGGTCTCTCCACATACGAAAAATCCTAATCTAATTGCACCTCAGTTGGATGCAGGATATGCGACTTATCCGCCATGTACTGTCTCAACAATGATACGTGGAACACATCATGGATACCCAAAAGATCTGATGGTAAAGCTAGACAATAAGCCACATCCCCAACCTTCTTGAGAATCTCGAAAGGACAAATAAATCTCGATGTCAGCTAACCATTGCGGCCGAACCTCATCACCTTCCGGAAAGGTGACACACGTAAGAATACATGCTCTCCTACCTCGAACTGTAACGGCCTCCGGTGAGTGTTAGCATAGCTAGCCTGTCTATCCTGGGCTGCCTTAATCCTCTTAGTGATCATCTCCACTACATTGGTCATCTGCTGAATCATATGTGGACCTTCGATTTGAAGCTCTCTAAATTCGTCCCAAAACAAAGGCGTGCGACAGCGGCGTCCGTATAAGGCCTCTAATGGTGCCATGCCAATGCTGCTGTGGTAATTCTTGTTATAAGCAAACTCCTCCAACTCCAAGTGGTCATGCCACACTGGACCAAAATCCATGACTGTAGCTCAAAGCATATCCTCGAGGGTACGAATAGTCCTCTCACTCTGCCCGTCGGTCTCCAGGTGGTAAGCTGTACTCAAACTCAGAGTACTGCCAAGAGCTTGCTGGAAGCTACCCCAAAACCTAGAGGTAAACCTCGGGTCTCTGTCGCTGACAATAATCAACGGAATTCCATGCAGACGAACAACCTCTTGCACGTATGAACGTGCCATCCGATCGAAAGTAAATTTCCGATTATAAGGTAAGAAATGCGCGGACTTCGACAATCGATCAACAACAACCCAAATAGCATCACAATTCCTGGAAGGCATAGGAAAGTGGGTGACAAAATCCATCGTCACATGCTCCCACTTCCACTCAGGATTCTCTAAAATCTGGAGCAATCCACCAGGTCGTCGAAATTCTGCCTTGACCTGCTGACACACAAGACATCGGACACAAACTGATAAACAATGTGCTTCATCCCTTTCCACCAGAACCTCGTACGTAGATCTTTTTACATTTTCATGCTGCCTCGATGTACAAAAAATCTACTACGGTGAGCCTGTGACAGAATCTCCTCTCATAGTGTACAATTATCAGGAACTATCACACGTACAGAGAGACACAACAGATCATCATTCTGCAAATGAAAACCAAAATTATTTCCATCATGAGCCAAACGAGATAATTTCTGCATCTTTGAATCAACGGCATGCGACTCACGTATACGAGTATACAAGGCTGGTTTGGCAAGCACTGTTGAAGCGCAAACTCTCTGTTGTTCCTTCTTTTGTTGAAAAGTGAAACCCAAGGAACAACACTACTCTACCACTCGTGCAACTGAGTTGGTACGAAGAGAACTCACATACACCTTGCGGCTAAGAGCATCCGCAACTGGATTAGAAGAACCTGGATGGTACTTGATCTCATAATCATAGTCTTTCAGCAAATCCATCCAACGATGTTGCCTCATATTCAACTCAGTCTGAGTGAACAAGTACTTCAAACTCTTATGGTCAGTGAAGATCTCGAGCCTCTCACCATACAAATAATGACTCCATATCTTAATAGCAAAGACAATGGCCGCAAGCTCCAAATTGTGTACGGAATAGCTCTCCTCGTGAATCTTCAATTTCCTAGAGGCATAGGAATTACATGCCCTATCTGCAATAACACACATCCTAAACCCAGATAGAAGCATCGGTTTGAACTACAAAGCCTACTGATCCAGAAGGTAGAGCGAATATTGGAGCTGTAGTCAGATGGCGTCGCAACTCTTGAAAACTCTCCTCGCACTCCGACTTCCACACGAAAGGTACATCCTTCCTCATCAGCTACGTCAAAGGATTAGAAATTTGAGAAAATTTCTCCACGAATCTCTGGTAGTATCCTGTCATACCTAGGAAACTACGAATCTCTGAAACTGTCGTCGAACACGACCAATTCAAAAATGGCTTCCGTCTTACTAGGATCAATTGAAAGACCGTCTCGTGAAATCACATGACCAAGGAAAACAACTCGGTCAATCCAGAAGTCACACTTGCTCAACTTAGCGTACAACTGCCTCTCTATCAGTATCTGCAATACTGTACGAAGATGGAAATGAAAGAGTGGGTGCCCGGTGAGCCAACTTGTGGCTAAGGGCTTTGATGACTCTTTGTATAAACAATCTTTTGTTTAATATAATTTACACTTTTATTAATGGCAATGACTTTATCTTTCTTCATATTGTTATATTGTGATATACTATTGTTGTTTTGATAAAGACCTTGAATATACTATAGTGTATGTAAGATGTGGTAGTACATGGGGATGTCTATCATGAAACACATCTTATAGTCACTGTATATTCTAAATGGTTCCTAGTCGATTGAGCCGTCCGTTAATAAGGATAAGGTCGCTCGAGATTGAGACTAGCATTTGCGATGCCGAGTACCACGTTTCATTGGTATGGAACATAGAGATGTTCAAAGCATGCAAATGGATATTCATACGAAGAATGATCGAACTACCCTATCCGGACTTTCCAAGTGGTTATCACTTATCGAGTGGATAAAGTCCGCGGTTTTGGTTGTACACCATTAGTCCTTACTACTTGAAACATCATTGTGACTCTATATGCTAGTACTGTACTTTGACTTGTTTACCGACTCCATTGGAGTCATCAGGTGTCGGGATTGGGTACAGTTACGACACATATAGGAGTCGATGCTTTGTTGTCAAGGATTCACCACATACTTGATAGTGTGGATATCCTATGCAATCTGAGGAGATATTAGTGTGACGAATCTCTGGCCAGAGTACATGATGTGTTTTAAGAAATGGTTTCTTAGTAGCACATGCGATGTCACTATTTGATCTTTAAGATGTATTGCATAGTTATCGAATCTCGAACGACTCTCGATTTACCAATGGTTGTTGATTCGATCGGGATATATGGATGAAGGGACCGTACTGTACGCTAACCAAAATCTATTGGTTCTTGCAGGCACTATCAGTGATACCTAGGGAATCATGTTGCGATGTTGCTAGGCGCTTTTACCATGATTCGATGGGCAAGTCGGAAATTGTTGTTCCGAGTCATAAGGAGTTGTGAGCCCACGGCTAGCTGCATCCCTGAACCATTGAGGGTCATACAGAGTAATGAATTTTTAATCCCCGTTGAGATAGTTAAATTTAAAGAGTTAAATTTAATGAACAAAGAAGTGGGACTTCTTATTTAAGAATAGAGGAGTAAGATTTCCTAAAATGACATAGGGATAGGCATTTTTGGAAATCACTGAATTCGGATTCAGAAAATTTATCTTGACTCTAAAAGATGCAGAAATGGTTTCTGTGAACATTGGTGAAATTGGTTTATCAATCTGAGTCACGATGAATTTTATATTAATTTCTGAACATGCGGGCTTTGCTTGTCAGACTTGAACTTATGACTAATGGGCCCTAAGCTGTTAGCAGCCCACATTATAAATAAGTTATTGCAGTACACAAATTACACAACAGAGGTCACAAAATATTTTCGAAAACCCTAGCTGTGTTTTCTCTAAGTGGCCGCCGCCCCCCTCCCTCTCTGCTTGGGAAAATCCAGCATGTGAATTTTGAATTTGCAGTCTGGTTTAACAGATCAAATTCGTTAATTCTCTTCGTAGAAACTTCTGATAGATTTTCTAGTGAAATCTATCAGCGGGATTAAATCTTTGTCCGTGGACCTGATAGAAGAATAGTTCGTCCATCAGTTCCTGGGATATACAACAAGAGCAGAGTAATCTGTTGGTGTCCATAATCTCGTTTCGAGATTGGAGGTAAAAATTTAATTGTGATTTAATTTTTACACGCACAATTTAATCGTAAAGTTTTGATACCCATTATGGAATGGTTCCATATAAAATTTTTAAACTTCCGCTGCACCGGGTATCAATTCTGATTGATCTGATCACCTTTCTCCAACATTGGTATCAGAGCCAGGCTGCTCAGATTAAGCCATTAAATTAATCGATTGTACAAAAATTTTTAAGCCTCGGTTTTTGAAACAAAATAAATTATTTTAAATAAATTTTTTTTTTTCGGGCAAAACACGGGCAGCGATTGGATCGCTGCCCGGGGGCAGCGATGGTCGCTGCCCAGCGCAGCGCTGGGCGCTGGGCACTGCGCAGGGCAGCGATCGTCGCTGCCCGACCCGAGCCCCTTTGGGGCGCGGGCAGCCCGGGAGCGTCCCAGGCGGCCCGGGAAAAAATTAATTTTTTTTTATTTTAAATTAAAATTTTAATATGTTAAAATTCTATTTTTGGTCCTATCGAAAATTGTTTTGATTGGTCCACAAGGCGTCGGATCGAATTGTTCGAGTCCGAAAATTTTAAAATTGATTTTTGGATAAATTTGAATTTTTGGAAAATTTATAGATTTTATCCGTTAAATCAGATTTTATGAAATTAATTATTTTTGGTACAATTGATGATAAGATATGATCTTATGGAAATATTGAGTAAAATATGATTTTATGTATAAAATTGGATTTTATATGTAAAATATGATTTTATTTGATAAAAAGATAAAATATGATTTTGTATGTAAAATAAGATTTTATATATGGAATATTATTTTATCCTTTTAATTTAAATTGTCATTGCATGTTATCCAATAAATTAATTTTGAATTAAATATTATTGGATAAGGATGATCGATTGTCATGACCAATTTTGTAGGTGTATGTTAGGAATTTACATTTGTTTTTATTGTTGTTGGATTTATTAATGGGCCTGGTTTATGGCCCAATATGAATTGTCATATGTAATAAAAGTGGGCCTGGTTTATGGCCCGTTCCCACCCCTTAAAATGTATCCCCTACTTGTCATAGTTATTTATTGTAAATACATTAGACTTAGTGGGAGATGAAGATTTGAAGATGGAGGTGGGCCCAGCAGACAATAAAGACAGAAGAAATGTAAATTGGAAGCTCAATGTAATAGGGTTGCATTGCATACCTGCATATTACCTAGGATTGGACTTAGACTCGTGATTGGCAACCACGGGTCGATTAGAAATGGAATCGATCATCCTAAATAATATATGATATTATCGTTGTATGCATGTTTTAGACTAAATATGATATGTCTAATTATGCTCTTAACTATGATTAGATAGCGGATCCGGGTAGGGTCGCTACATTTATTGGTATCAGAGCGCATGCATGCAAGAGACTTGGGATATAGTACTGAGAATTTGGGTTATCCTTATAGGATGGGTGAGACCTTGGAAGAGGTGATGATGCGGCGATTAAGTTGCCCGAAGACTATTATCATCGGCAGGATTTCTAAAGATTTGGGTTATGGGATACCAGCAAGTGCGGACAGGAGTGATGGATCGTGTCCGAGTTTTCAAGACTTCTACTCATGTGGATCCTAGTTTTGGATCGAGTACCGGATGCCAGAGGAGTGATGGGGACTTACTTGATTCTTGCATCTGTATAGTCATTACTCTGAAGATTCTCCTGTCGTAGTTGGAGAGATTTTCATGCAAAACATAGTTTTGCCGGGATGCTTGTATCGATGCGTTCGGTAGGCACATGGAAAACTTCATGTTCAAAAGCATGATTTGGTTACAAGAAGAACGATGATCGACCGACATGCACTGACGCAGAGCATAGCTGGTTAGCTATCACGTGCCATTTCTCCGGAGTTCTTCGTAGGAGGACATGTAGAGAGACTTGGTCGGGAGTATGCTTGTATCGATGCGTGTGTCGATTAGAAGATTCATGCTCAAGAAAAGAAGACTAGTACGATGATTTAAATACTGTATCGTTGTAGTTGTAAACAGTATTTCAGTTGTAAAGAATCATCATACTATGGTTGTATCATTTCAAGTTTGTTGTACATTTCATTGTATTTTGAATACTGTATGTATTACATGGGTTTGTAATAAAGAAATTGTACATAACTTGAAATAAGTGATACATGTTTTATTTATCCAGCAATTCGTGGATGATTGCATGATTGTGCGGAAGTTTGGATTGGGTTTAGTTAATTAGTGTACAACTATTGCAGCTCATGGGATTTGAGTGGGCCGACTGTGACTGTTTGACTTGTGGTTAGTCTAGGCGTTTTCCTAGGATTGACCTAGTTAGTCAGTGGACTATGTTAGTGCCAGCGATGAGTGGACTCATCTAGAGGCATTAAGGGTATTGTTCGGTTTAGAACATTTGGACTTTGTTCTAGGTTGTTTCCTTGAGAATAGTAGGCTGTCTGACCTTCGTTAGGTTGAGACTTGAGATGATGGGTTTTCATCAGGGATACCAGGTTCAGTATATGCCGAGAGTTGTGGACTATGACCAAGACTAGACGTGATGGGGCGCGACCCTATGCCAGTGTTACTCTGGGAGTCCTTGTACTTCAGAGGTTATCTGGGAGCCTTGGTGCTTCAGGATTGGCGGTGGGAAGGCTACTCAGTCTAGGGATTTGGTTATAGTCACGACGAGGAATGACCTTGGATTAGATATCAGGTTTGATATCGATGGTTTGATATCATCTGGTGTGCCAGAGATATAGTTTGAGTATTCTGCTGCAGGAACCAGTCTTGGAGGGATTTCCTTGATGAGTGTATACTCTGAGCAGATAGGTTTTAACCTTTGGGTTACTGCTAGACATGTGGATATAGTAGGTGGATGGATTTCTACCAGCGATGACTAGGGGTTGTCATCAGAGTTGTGGTTAGAACTTCCTTGTGATAGGAATTATCCAAGATACTGGATGGAATTTTGTTTTAAAACTAATTGAGGCATGAGGGAAGCGTGATGCCAGTATACACTTGGTGGTGATTCCAGGTGAGACATGGTGGTAGGCTACCTCGGTCTTAAATTGTTGCACAATCTTAGCGAGGGATATAATCAGGAGAGTGTTCGAAGATTATAAGAATCTTGGAAATTCGTTAGTTATGATTCTGAATTTGATGAATCATGATATTCATCCTGGATGAACGAAGCAAGGATAGTTAGTGCAGTGTTTGCACTAAGTACTGCCTGATATTTTCAGAGATTGAGCGTAGGATTTTCCATGGGATGGAAATGGACTTAGTTTATTTTGATGTTTGCCTTGGGTGAACAAGACAACGATTAGTAGTGCTAAGGTGGCACGGGATCTGTGCTAGTGACTACTAGTGGTTATTGGGTAACTCTGTCAGAGTTAGGTTGATTAAGTTCAGCATACGAGGTAGCTGTCAGTAGTGAGGCACGAGATTGTGTCAATAGACTACTAATATCTATTTACTGGTTATCAATCATGAGTGTGTTGAAACCAAAGCGATTTTGGTATTCCTAGCGTTTGGAAATGGTTCTTTGTGGTAGCTGAGTCATGGTTATTGACCGAGCTATGTAGGTTGGATGATCAGTGGTGGTCTGATCTGATAAGTGCGAGCTTAAGTAGATCGACGAATTCGATTGGTTGAGCCAATCAGGGTTGATCAGGATGTAGCAATTAAGAAATACTTGGGATTGTATTTTGACGAGTAATGCTTATGGGATGAGTACTGAATACCATCTCAGAGAAATCAGAGATTTGAGTTATTTAGTCTCAATGATCGTCAGAGATGAATCTTCTGGGATTGCTGTAATCGGGAACGATTGAAAATGGACTTGTATGATCATGTTAGGTGCTAACTTGACAGTGGAGACAAGCAAGGGAGTTGGTAGTTTCCAGTATGGTGCATTCTTGTTAAGAAGGAAGCTGATATTGATCCAATCAATTGCTTAGTGCTAGCAATAGGTCAGGAAAGGATCATGTTGTTGTTTCATGTGAGAGTTTTCCATTGAACAAACAATAGTGAAGATTGTTGACCGGACATTTCGGTTAAGTGAGGGCATCTATGTGTACCATTGTGGTTGGATCCGACGAATAGTTGGAAATGCTAATGGACATTAGCAAGGAATCATCAGTTGTCTGATCCTCGAGATCTAGCAGGATGTGTCACTAGTCTTCTAGCGTGTGATGAACGATGTCTCTGAAATGACAGAGATAGTAGAATTTCAACTTAGTAGCCAACAAGATTGTTGTGGGAATTGAAGATTTCGCAAGATAGCGATGAAGTAACCTTGTTCTTTCCAGTCCACAAGACACATCAGTGCGGACCATTCGTCAAGGATATGTGCTTTAGCAATGGACGATATTCGGATGTACGTCGGGTGGCAAGTTACTTCGAGCACAAGTATTTCCCAGGATTGACTTGGGAATCGACGAATTAGATCGTTCAGTGCTGAGACTGATGCGTTCGGCAAGGGAGCGATTTGACTATTGAGAATCTGTTGGGATTTAGTTCCAGGATCAGTATGTTCAACCTTGGGAGAGTGGTATGAGCTAATGGTATTATCAGAGACTCTGAGTTGAGTTATACCAGGTGCAATGACTGTCGAGTTTCTAGACAGAATAGGAAGCATTTTCATATGTCCGTGCACTGTGAAATGTCCCAGTCGAGCATATTGGTGGGAGCTTGCCTTAGTCTTGACGAGCGTACAGTGATTGTGAGTATGTATAACTATCAGGAGGACGTCCATCGATCAAATTCATAAGGTGAATAACCTATGATCGAGATGGTGTTGATCATCAGAGGCGTGATGACTTCCATTGCCATGTATGCGTGATTTCGCAGGCCAATGGCTAGGAGATGACGTAGCGTCATGAATTGCAAGTGATGATAGTTATCATCAGGGCACAGTGTTGAGGTTATACTAAGAAACGTGGACAGCAGAATGTACTAGACATGATGGTTTAAGTTCCCAGTATTCCTTGGGAAGCCGGTTGTGCTTCAGGGAGAGTGGGGAGGGTAACCAGTCTAGGGAACATTGTGAGAAGTTACGTTGGAGTATAGACTTGAGTCAACTGGATTATCTTAAAGCGAGATTCATGTTAGAATGTGGCAGCACAATGTTGGGATTAGTGTTTTCCTAACTAGAGGTGTTGAACACCGAGAACTTTTGGAACCATTAGATGGTTAGTTTTGATTAGTGATTCGACGAATGCAGTAAAACCAGTCAGGTTATGACTTGGTCTTCGTCAGTATAAGATTTCCTTTGAGACGATAATCTCGATCAAGTGGGTGTTGGTATCTTTCGTGACCAGAGAGATCGGCGTCAGTTTGGAAGACGTATCAATGTTGTGATATGCGAATGCTAGAAGAGTTTGATTGTCGACCAGTAGCGCAGTAATTTGCTGCTGGGGAAAATGTTAATGCGGTTCAGCATTAATGGAGCTTATAGAGAATTCGACGGGAGTCTGAGTGTGTCGGAGGATATTTCAACCAGACACTCGAACAAGGGTTTCTTGTACGTTCTCGAGGTATTACCTTAGATTTCAAGGATGAAATCTTTTAAGGGAGGGAGAATATAGTGACCCATATCCTGAATTAACGATTAATGAATAATTAATCTTGTAATCATGTTTAGATTAAGTAAAACATGATTAAGGAAATTCCAAATGGGTTAACGGAGTCCAAAAATGGATCCAGGACACTCAAAATAGCCGGGAAGGTCCCGAGGGTCCGGAAGGTTCGGAAGCTTCGAACCAAGTCAGGAGATTCCGAACAGGATCGGAGGATCCAAAGTCAGGATCGGGGGCTCCGATCGAGATCAGAAGCTCCATTGGTGAGATCGGATGTTCCGATCGGGACCAGGGCACGTGTCATCGCTGACATCCACAAGGTGACATCATGGCTGACGTAATATTGGGCGATCGGACGTTCCGAAGATGGGATCGGAGGTTCCGATCGTGTTCGGACATTCCGAATCGGGTTCGGAGGCTCCGAACTTCACCTATAAATAGAGGTCCAAAATTTGATTTTTAATTCGCACCTCTCCTTTTCCTCTCTCAATTCCTAGGCCTTCTAACTCAGATGTAGGGAGTTCTAGGCATCCTATTGGGAATCCGGAAGTGGCATAGCGATCCCGACGTCGAGGCGAAGATGTGCCTAAGTTTTGAGACAATTGTAATCAGCGGGCTGACGACGGACGCAGGTATAGCTATGGTCTCCTTAAAATATTTAGGAGTATGCAATAGCTTAATTAAGGCTTTTAGAGCTTAATTATTGATGCATGGGTATTTGCATTGTAGAGTTGATATAGACATGGAACCTAGAGCGGGACTGCTAGGAACTGCCTATAGTAAGGTACGTAAGTACAGACTGAGATAGCCAGTGGGTTTTGCATGATTATATGTTGCATTTGTGTGTCATATTATTATGCAGCATGTGCATATCATATTGTGCCTGTCCATCTTGTGAGATGAGCCATGTAGGGCCGCTCAGCCCTGTCTGGACGGGTGATGTCTAGTGCCCAGTGACTGACGGGTCATGGGTAGTTAGCATCTGGGGGACACGGTCCACGTCCTATTGGAATGAGCAGTGTACACAGGGTTTGCTCCCCGGGTTGTGCCACTCATGTCCTAGGCTCCATTACTGAGCAGTTGCATACTGTTATCCCAGATATGGATACCCTATCATTTGCATGCATCATATTTGTATGTTTTACCCAGTGCTTTCGTATTGAGCTTAGAGCTCACGTCCAGTCTTTTCTATGTATCTGGACACCCCATTCGACGGGGCAGGTGTAGGTGCAGGATTGAGCACCAGGAGCTTGGAGTAGCCAGTGACCAGTGAAGACAGCAGGATTAGCTGTAGGTTTTGCCTTTAGGTTATTTATTCGATTTGGTTGTATAAATCGAATTGGTTTAACCGATTTTATTCTTCCGGTCTGTTTTTATTTAATTCTTCCGCAGCGATTTATTTAATTTATGTCTAATTATGCTCTTAACTCTGATTAGGTAACGGATCCGGGTAGGGTCGCTACAATAAATGGCCTTAATCCCGACATTTTTACCTTGGTGAATTTTGGGCGACCGAATAATTTTGCTGATTCCCTTAACAAAGACAAGGGAGCAGAAGCTGAAATTATAAGATAGAGAGTAATTTCATTTATGCCTCAGTCCTCGAGATAGCCACAACCCCACCCTCAGCCACAGTTTCAACAACATAATAGATATGAGGGAGGTGGTATCAGTGGTGGCAAGAGAGATCGATTCAGGTTGAAGGGCAAGCAGTTTAAGTGGAAAGGCAGTAGCTCCTCTAGTTTCAGTGGATCGAGACAGTCTGGTTCAGTCCAGAGTTCAGGATTTACTTCTTGGTTTGTAGAAAGTGTGGGGGAAGACATTCTAGTGATGACTGCAAGGGAGTTCCAGGTAATTGCAGGTTGTGCAATCAACCGGGACATTATGCTAGAGTATGTCCTTCACGTGGTTCTAATGCTCCACATGGCGGAGGATCATCGAGACAAGTAGCTCACTTTAACAGGAAAGCCACTTAGGTGCATTATTTTCAGCCTCAGAATAGACAGGGAGGAATCCAGAGTGTGGGTCAACCTCCAAGACAACAGACATGAGTTTATGCACTTATAGAGGATCCGGCTCAAGCTGCACCTATTGATGTGATTGCACGTAACTGTGTTACTTTTGGTTATCCTGCATATGTATTGATTGATACTGGTGCAGCGCATACGTTTATAGCTGAGAGATTTGTTGCATTGCATGCTTTACAAGTTGATCCTTTGCCCTCTGTATTTGTTATTTCTTCGCCTTTGGGCAAAGGGAAGATATCTGTGAGTTTGGTCAGAGGAAGTGAGCTATAGTTTGAAGGGAATGTGATTGAGCTTGATTGCATAGTACTTGGTTTATCTAATTTTGATTGCATTATTGGCATAGATGTGCTAACCAAGTACAGGAAAACAGTGGACTGTTTCCACAAATTGGTCAAGTTTAGACCAGATATGGCAGACGACTGGAAATTTTATGGTAAGGGTTCTAGAGCTAAGATTCCTTTGATTTCAGTGTTATCTATTACACGTTTACTGCAGAGAGGCGCCAAAGGATTCCTTGTCTATGTAGATGTACTAAAATCAAGCCCAGAGTTGGCAAATATTCCAATTGTCAAAGAATTTGTACACGTTTTTTCAGAAGAAATTCTGGGTTTTCCTCCAGCCCGTGAGATATAGTTCAGTATTGATTTGGTTCCTTGTATGTTACCTATTTCAAAAGCTCTGTACATGATGGAACCACTTGAACTGAAAGAGCTTAAAGAGCAGCTTGAGAATTTGTTACCCAAAGGATACATTAGACCGAGTGTGTCACCTTGGGTTCTTTGGTGCTATTTGTAAGAAAGAAGGATGGTTCGATGAAATTGTGTATCGACTATCGACAGTTGATTAAAGCCACAATAAAGAATAAGTATCTTTTGCATCAAATAGACGATTTGTTTGACCAATTGCAGGGTTCTTCTGTCTATACGAAGATTGATTTACGATCTGGATATCATCAATTGAGGGTCATAGAGACAGATGTGCCTAAGACCGCATTTAGAACCAGGTATGGCCATTTTGAATTCCATGTTATTCCATTTGGAGTGACGAATTGTAGCGACCCTATCCGGATCCACTACCTAATCAGAGTTAATTAAGCGCATGCAATAATAATAAAAGCGTGAATAGCGGAATATTCAAAATACAACAAGTCTGATCGGCAGAATACAACCGACGATACAAAAGTGTATAAATACTCTTATACAACCAAATAGAAAGTTTTAAGGATCACAACCCTACCACTAAAGTCTCGCTGCCACTGACACCGATCTCAATCCTGATGCGAGCCACCTAGACCGTCTAGCCTCAAACCTGCCCCGCCACAAGGTATTCCAAGAACAACAAACACATGGCATGAGCGACAATGCTCAATACGAAAGCAATTATATATAAACTAATATGCAGCAAGTAAATGACTTTAAAATTATGTGTAAAACAGTCTGTTCAGGACGCCACCGAATATACAGCACCTTGCCAAAGAGCGACTCCGCGGGGATACTCGTATATTCACCCTATCAACTATAGCGTCTACTCCACCATCGTGGTTTCTCCTAGTGATAGCAAAAACAAGGGCTGAGCCTCCCCAAAACCTGACTCGAACCCAAAACAGGACGCAAGGCTCATATGGAACTCACAATACTTGACTCGAGTCCAGGATGAGTTACAAGCTCTCTATGGAAACTGTCAATGACTCGCATCTCTCGGGATGAGGTCCATGTAAAAGCATGCATGTGCTAAAGTAGTAAATCATGGAAAACATATAGAACATAATCATGCAACATATAAGCATATATATCATGCCCGCTTTCTCGGTCAGTACTTATGTACCTCTAATACTGCAGGTAAATCCTAGCACCACTGGTCTAGATCTCATGCCTACAAGTCCATCCTAAGGCGTCTACAATGCAAATATCCATGCATCATTATTTAAGCTCTAAAAGCCTTAATTAAGCTATTCTATACTCCTAAACATTTTTAGGAAGCCAAAGTTATACCTGCGTCCGTCGTCAGCCCTTTTTTGTCGATAGCCTCGAAACTAGTCCACAATTTTGCTATGACGTCGGGATCGCTATGCCACTTTCGAAATCCCAATAGGAAGTGTAGAAATTCCTAGATCTAAGTTAGAATCCTAGAAAACAAAGAGAAGATGGAACTTGGTGTGATTGAAAATGATTTCTCGCGCCCCTATATATAGACGGAGTTCGGACCATTCGAACCCGGTTCGGAACCTCTGAACACGATCGGAACCTCCAATCCCATATTTGGAGCGTCCGATCCCCCGATATTATGTCAGCCATTCATGAAGTCACCTTGCTAACGTAAAAGATTATATATGCCCTGATCCCGATCGGACCTTCCGATCTTGCCAACGGAGCTTCCGATCCCGATCGGAGCCTTTGATACTGGCTTCGGATCCTCTGAACTTCTCTTCGGACCGTCCGATCTATCTTGGGTTATTTATGCAAGTTTTTAGTAATTATTAAATTAATTAATTTAATTAGTTTCGGGTCACTACATTCTCCCCCACTTAAGAAATTTCGTCCTCGAAATTTAAGCTTGAAAGAATGTAAAATATTCAATCCAAAATATTCTTTATTACCACTGAACAAGTACAAACTTGATACAAGGAAAGTACAAAATCTCAAAACAACTCGGGATGCTCGGCTCGCATCCGGCTCTCTAACTCCCAAGTAGCTTCCTCTGGACCTTTGCGCTGCCAATGTATCATCACCAATGATATGCGCTTGTTACGAAGCACCTTGTCCTTCCTGTCGAGAATCTGTAGGGGTCTCTCCACATACGACAAATCCTAATCTAATTGCACCTCAGTTGGATGCAGGATATGCGACTTATCCGCCACGTACTGTCTCAACAAGGATACGTGGAACACATCATGGATACCCAAAAGATCTGATGGTAAAGCTAGACAATAAGCCACATCCCCAACCTTCTTGAGAATCTCGAAAGGACCAATAAATCTCGATGTCAGCTAACCATTGCGGCCAAACCTCATCACCTTCTGGAAAGGTGACACACATAAGAATACATGCTCTCCTACCTCGAAGTGTAACGGCCTCCGGTGAGTGTTAGCATAGCTAGCCTGTCTATCCTGGGCTGCCTTAATCCTCTTAGTGATCATCTCCACTACATTGGTCATCTGCTGAATCATATGTGGACCTTCGATTTGAAGCTCTCTAAATTCGTCCCAAAACAAAGGCGTGCGACAGCGGCGTCCGTATAAGGCCTCTAATGGTGCCATGCCAATGCTGCTGTGGTAATTCTTGTTATAAGCAAACTCCTCCAACTCCAAGTGGTCATGCCACACTGGACCAAAATCCATGACTGTAGCTCAAAGAATATCCTCGAGGGTACGAATAGTCCTCTCACTCTGCCCGTCGGTCTCCAGGTGGTAAGCTGTACTCAAACTCAGAGTACTGCCAAGAGCTTGCTGGAAGCTACCCCAAAACCTAGAGGTAAACCTCGGGTCTCTGTCGCTGACAATAATCAACGGAATTCCATGCAGACGAACAACCTCTTGCACGTATGAACGTGCCATCCGATCGAAAGTAAATTTCCGATTATAAGGTAAGAAATGCGCGGACTTCGACAATCGATCAACAACAACCCAAATAGCATCACAATTCCTGGAAGGCATAGGCAAGTGGGTGACAAAATCCATCGTCACATGCTCCCACTTCCACTCAGGATTCTCTAAAATCTGGAGCAATCCACCAGGTCGTCGAAATTCTGCCTTGACCTGCTGACACACAAGACATCGGACACAAACTGATAAACAATGTGCTTCATCCCTTTCCACCAGAACCTCGTACGTAGATCTTTGTACATTTTCATGCTGCCTCGATGTACAAAAAATCTACTACGGTGAGCCTGTGACAGAATCTCCTCTCATAGTGTACAATTATCAGGAACTATCACACGTACAGAGAGACACAACAGATCATCATTCTGCAAATGAAAACCAAAATTATTTCCATCATGAGCCAAACGAGATAATTTCTGCATCTTTGAATCAACGGCATGCGACTCACGTATACGAGTATACAAGGCTGGTTTGGCAAGCACTGTTGAAGCGCAAACTCTCTGTTGTTCCTTCTTTTGTTGAAAAGTGAAACCCAAGGAACAACACTACTCTACCACTCGTGCAACTGAGTTGGTACGAAGAGAACTCACATACACCTTGCGGCTAAGAGCATCCGCAACTGGATTAGAAGAACCTGGATGGTACTTGATCTCATAATCATAGTCTTTTAGCAAATCCATCCAACGATGTTGCCTCATATTCAACTCAGTCTGAGTGAACAAGTACTTCAAACTCTTATGGTCAGTGAAGATCTCGAGCCTCTCACCATACAAATAATGACTCCATATCTTAATAGCAAAGACAATGGCCGCAAGCTCCAAATTGTGTACGGGATAGCTCTCCTCGTGAATCTTCAATTTCCTAGATGCATAGGAATTACATGCCCTATCTGCAATAACACACATCCTAAACCCTAGATAGAAGCATCGGTTTGAACTACAAAGCCTACTGATCCAGAAGGTAGAGCTAATATTGGAGCTGTAGTAAGATGGCGTCGCAACTCTTGAAAACTCTCCTCGCACTCCGACTTCCACACGAAAGGTACATCCTTCCTCATCAGCTACGTCAAAGGATTAGAAATTTGAGAAAATTTCTCCACGAATCTCTGGTAGTATCCTGTCATACCTAGGAAACTACGAATCTCTGAAACTGTCGTCGAACACGACCAATTCAAGAATGGCTTCCGTCTTACTAGGATCAACTGAAAGACCGTCTCGTGAAATCACATGACCAAGGAAAACAACTTGGTCAATCCAGAAGTCACACTTGCTCAACTTAGCGTACAACTGCCTCTCTATCAGTATCTGCAATACTGTACGAAGATGGAAATGAAAGAGTGGGTGCCCGGTGAGCCAACTTGTGGCTAAGGGCTTTGATGACTCTTTGTATAAACAATCTTTTGTTTAATATAATTTACACTTTTATTAATGGCAATGACTTTATATTTCTTCATATTGTTATATTGTGATATACTATTGTTGTTTTGATAAAGACCTTGAATATACTATAGTGTATGTAAGATGTGGTAGTACATGGGGATGTCTATCATGAAACACATCTTATAGTCACTGTATATTCTAAATGGTTCCTAGTCGATTGAGCCGTCCGTTAATAAGGATAAGGTCGCTCGAGATTGAGACTAGCATTTGCGATGCCGAGTACCACGTTTCATTGGTATGGAATATAGAGATGTTCAAAGCATGCAAATGGATATTCATACGATGAATGATCGAACTACCCTATCCGGACTTTCCAAGTGGTTATCACTTATCGAGTGGATAAAGTCCGCGGTTTTGGTTGTACACCATTAGTCCTTACTACTTGAAACATCATTGTGACTCTATATGCTAGTACTGTACTTTGACTCGTTTACCGACTCCATTGGAGTCATCAGGTGTCAGGATTGGGTACAGTTACGACACATATAGGAGTCGATGCTTTGTTGTCAAGGATTCACCACATACTTGATAATGTGGATATCCTATGCAATCTGAGGAGATATTAGTGTGACGAATCTCTGGCCAGAGTACATGATGTGTTTTAAGAAATGGTTTCTTAGTAGCACATGCGATGTCACTATTTGATCTTTAAGATGTATTGCATAGTTATCGAATCTCGAACGACTCTCGATTTACCAATGGTTGTTGATTCGATCGGGATATATGGATGAAGGGACCGTACTGTACGCTAACCAAAATCTATTGGTTCTTGCAGGCACTATCAGTGATACCTAGGGAATCATGTTGCGATGTTGCTAGGCGCTTTTACCATGATTCGATGGGCAAGTCGGAAATTGTTGTTCCGAGTCACAAGGAGTTGTGAGCCCACGGCTAGCTGTATCCCTGAACCATTGAGGGTCATACAGAGTAATGAATTTTTAATCCCCGTTGTGATAGTTAAATTTAAAGAGTTAAATTTAATGAAAAAAGAAGTGGGACTTCTTATTTAAGAATAGAGGAGTAAGATTTCCTAAAATGACATAGGGATAGGCATTTTTGGAAATCACTGAATTCGGATTCAGAAAATTTATCTTGACTCTAAAAGATGCAGAAATGGTTTCTGTGAACATTGGTGAAATTGGTTTATCAATCTGAGTCACGATGAATTTTATATTAATTTCTGAACATGCGGGCTTTGCTTGTCAGACTTGAACTTATGACTAATGGGCCCTAAGCTGTTAGCAGCCCACATTATAAATAAGTTATTGCAGTACACAAATTACACAACAGAGGTCACAAAATATTTTCGAAAACCCTAGCTGTGTTTTCTCTAAGTGGCCGCCGCCCCCCTCCCTCTCTGCTTGGGAAAATCCAGCCTGTGAATTTTGAATTTGCAGTCTGGTTTAACGGATCAAATTCGTTAATTCTCTTCGTAGAAACTTCTGATAGATTTTCTAGTGCAATCTATCAGAGGGATTAAATCTCTGTTCGTGGACCTGATTGAAGAACAGTTCGTCCATCAGTTCCTGGGATATACAACAAGAGCAGAGTAATCTGTTGGTGTCCATAATCTCGTTTCGAGATTGGAGGTAAAAATTTAATTGTGATTTAATTTTTACACGCACAATTTAATCGTAAAGTTTTGATACCCATTATGGAATCGTTCCATATAAAATTTTTAAACTTCCGCTGCACCGGGTATCAATTCTGATTGATCTGATCACCGTTCTCCAACATTGGTATCAGAGCCAGGCTGCTCAGATTAAGCCATTAAATTAATCGATTGTACAAAAATTTTTAAGCCTCGGTTTTTGAAACAAAATAAATTTTTTAAAATAAAATTTTTTTTTTCGGGCAAAACACGGGCAGCAATGGTCGCTGCCCAGCGCAGCGTTGGGCGCTGGGCACTGCGCAGGGCAGCGTCGGGCTGCCCGACCCGAGCCCCTTTGGGGCGCGGGCAGCCCAGGAGCGTCCCAGGCGGCCCGGGAAAAATTAATTTTTTTTTATTTTAAATTAAAATTTTAATATGTTAAAATTCTATTTTTGGTCCTATCGAAAATTGTTTTGATTGGTCCACAAGGCATCGGATCGAATTGTTCGAGTCCGAAAATTTTAAAATTGATTTTTGGATAAATTTGAATTTTTGGAAAATTTATAGATTTTATCCGTTAAATCAGATTTTATGAAATTAATTATTTTTGGTACAATTGATGATAAGATATGATCTTATGGAAATATTGAGTAAAATATGATTTTATGTATAAAATTGGATTTTATATGTAAAATATGATTTTATTTGATAAAAAGATAAAATATGATTTTGTATGTAAAATAAGATTTTATATATGGAATATGATTTTATCCTTTTAATTTAAATTGTCATTGCATGTTATCCAATAAATTAATTTTGAATTAAATATTATTGGATAAGGATGATCGATTGCCATGACCAATTTTGTAGGTGTATGTTAGGAATTTACATTTGTTTTTATTGTTGTTGGATTTATTAATGGGCCTGGTTTATGGCCCAATATGAATTGTCATATGTAATAAAAGTGGGCCTGGTTTATGGCCCGTTCCCACCCCTTAAAATGTATCCCCTACTTGTCATAGTTATTTATTGTAAATACATTAGACTTAGTGGGAGATGAAGATTTGAAGATGGAGGTGGGCCCAGCAGACAATAAAGACAGAAGAAATGTAAATTGGAAGCTCAATGTAATAGGATTGCATTGCATACCTGCATATTACCTAGGATTGGACTTAGACTCGTGATTGGCAACCACGGGTCGATTAGAAATGGAATCGATCATCCTAAATAATATATGATATTATCGTTGTATGCATGTTTTAGACTAAATTGTATGAATCCCGCAAGCATACAAATTATAAATGATGAGACAAATTTTCAAAATTAAAATCCCTCATTTTAAATATGATTTAAAATTGATATCAAGATAAATAAAGGAAATTTAAATATTGTTTAAATGTTCCTACCTTCCATCAACGATCAATGTATGAGATGATACCCGCGGATACGGTCCGGCTCATATTATTGGGGGGGCCCGTTCGTCGGAAAGCTGTACATTGGATCGACACATGTTGTAAGTTGGGTGGAACTCCCATGGGATCGGCTCATATTATTGGGGGATCCACATGGCGACCGTCCATCACAACTTAATATTGATGGGTCATCTTGACATGTCACAATAAACGACGTCATATTATTGGGCCCTTATTGGACATGAGGTAAAAACGTGGAGGTTGCTTTGGAAGCAATTGGGCTCTACCTTTTGAAAATTATGGTTGGCTGATATTATTCGGGACCATAGTTTGTCAATTGGACTCCATGTTCCCACTAAGGAAAACAGTTTCCCGTTTTCACTAGAGGGTAGTGAAATCGTTAAAATAGTGGGAGTGAGATTCATAAAATAAATTTTGCCAATTTTATGTCTTAGTAAATTAATTAAACAATCACTGATAATTGTCTGTTTCTTTTCAATATTTCATAAAGATGAATTCGCGCAATCCACTATTATCTATTCTCGAACAAAATAAACTGACTGGCGCAAACTATACGGAATGGTTCCATAAGTTGAAGATTGTCTTGACCTCGGAGAAGATGCTCTACGTGTTAGAAAAATCTCCTCCGAAGGAAGCACCAGCTGACATAAGTCCGGAAGAGTTGGCCAAACTTGATACATGGTGGGATCATGATATCAAGGCCAAATGCTATATGCAAGCCTCGATGTTTGATGAACTCCAGAGGCGATTTGAGGACACCGTGAATGCTGCTGACATTCACGTACAACTCAAGGAACTTTTTGGGGCTCAATCGAGAGCTGAAAGGTTCGCTACTGTAAAAGAGCTAATGACGTGTCGCATGCGTGAAGGGACTTCGGTCCGTGATCATGGGGTACGAGTGATTTGGCTCATACAGAAGTTGGTAACGCTTGATTTGGTGTTGGAGCATGAACTCAACGTGGACTTATTACTTCTCTCTCTTCCTTCTTCGTTTGACGGATTTGTGGTGAATTTCAATATGAACAAGATATAGGCCTCCCTTGAAGAGATGGTCAATATGCTTGTAACATATGAAGCCACTTTAAAGAAGGATAAACCGGTTCTCTTGGTGGGCTCCTCTTCCTCTGCTAAGAAGGGGCCAAGTACAAAGGGTAAGAAATGTTCTGCCCCACCCAAGAAAACCGGACCCGAGAAGAAGAACAAGACAAAGGCTTCAAACATGGAAAAGTCCAAGGATGTTTGCCATTACTGCAAGAAACCCGGTCATTGGAAACGTAACTGCAAGGAATCTCTAGAGCAGTTGCGAACTGCGAAGGGTATGTTCTATATTGAAATAAATGTTTCACTTAATACTACTTCTTGGGTATTGGATACCGGATATGGATCTCACATTTGCAATGATTTGCAGGTGATGACAAGAAGTCGCAAGCTTAGAATGGGTGAGACCCAGCTGAGGCTCGGAAATGGTTCTAGAGTTGAAGCCAAAGATGTGGGAGACGTTTATTTAATTTTGCAGAACGATTTTAAGTTACTTTTGAGAGATGTTTTATTTGTTCCAGATTTGATTAAAAACATTATTTATGTTTCTATGCTTGATAGAGATGGTTATTCTTGCAATTTTGTGAATGGGATTTGCAATATTTACAAGAATGAATGTTTGATTGGAAATGCACAACTTGAAAATGATCTATATAACTTAAAATTAAAAGACGTTCCAATAAATTATGTTGATAAACCGGTAACAACAAACAAAAGGAAAATCGATAGTCAAAACCTGGCAAACCTTTGGCATGCTAGGCTAGGTCATATTTCCTCAAGGAGGATGAACAAGTTAGTGGGAGAGGGCATGTTTGATATGTCTGATATTAACTCTCTACCTACTTGTGAGTCCTGCCTGAAAGGAAAAATGACTAATTCTCCTTTTAAGGGGAAACCTGAGCGTAGTCAAAATCTGTTGGATTTGATCCATACAGATGTTTGTGGTCCATTTAGAATTGGTACTAAATTTGGCCACACCTACTTCATTACCTTTACTGATGATTATTCAAGGTATGGGTATTTATATTTAATGAAATATAAGTCTGAAGCATTTGAAAAGTTCAAAGAATTCAAGGCTGAAGTAGAAAACAAGCTAGGTAAAAGTATTAAAGCACTTCGATCGGATCGAGGTGGAGAATACTTAAGTACCGAGTTTTTGGACTATCTGAAAGAGAATGGGATTCTCTCACAGTAGACTCCTCCTATGACACCTCAGCTGAATGGTGTATCGGAGCGTCGTAATCGAACTTTGTTGGACATGGTTCGATCCATGATGAGCTTCACTGAGCTTCCACCTTCGTTTTGGGGCTACGCGCTTGAAATGGCGGTGTTGTTGTTGAACAACGTCCACACCAAAGCAGTGGACAAATGTGATGACCCGAGTTCTAATCTCTCATTAATCTCATTAATCATTATTAAACCATGTTAGACAATAATCAAAGTCTAAACAAAAGAATAAAAAAAAAAAAAATTTTCTAACATATTACACGGCGCACGCGCGGCAGGTCTTCTCGCGCGCGCGCCGGCCTCCAAATTCGAAGGTCGCGACTTGGCTCGCGCGCGCGCGAGCAGTGGCTCGCCCGTGCGCCAGCCAATGCTGCAGAAAAAAATTACATTTCCCTGTTGCTGTCAAATACTCCATCATGCACATATTTGGTTCAAGATCAATTCCTACCAAAGTCTAGACATGATGAAATCAAGCATAACAACTACCAGGCATTCCAACATGCTTTCAATGCTAGTAATAAACCAATCCAAAGCTTTACTACATCAACATAATATCATAAACATGCAAGATCATTGTCATATATCAAAATCAAGATACATCCTGATGGAATCAAGTAGTTACATCATTTCTCAAGTTCTAAATACAACAACAAGACCTTAACTAGATCATCTACAAGTCTTGTACAAGTATCTTTAAACATGATCATGATTAAGACTCATTAAACTTCATGACAGCACACATAACTCCTAACTCGGATCCTCACGCTATATCGATTTTATCCCTTGTTCTTTAAGTCCGCCTTTGCCCGGTTCCACTTCCTCCTATTGCAATGACACATACAACAAAACAATAGCCGGATAACTCCGGTGAGTGAGAAATAGATTTCCCAGTAAAAGCAACTAAACATGCATAATCAATATCACAATCATGATATAGAAGTAAATACAATGCATGCTTTCAAAACAAGGTTCTTTTCATCATTCATCAATTGGGATCCCGAGAAGAAGATATCATAGCTAATCCACCGACACACCCTATCGAGGTGGGGCTACTATCTTGCTCCTCTAGACTTTGAAGCCATTATATATGTATCTCAGACGCTAGGCTCAAACAACCACCCAGGCCATACATATACAATCCCTCAAATCGTCTATTCGAACGTGTCCGTTCATTTCAAACTCAAAGGAATAAGTCATCAAGATGAATGCAACATGTAACATAATCAGGGCATTCATTATATCAAGAACTTATTCAAGTAATCAAAAGAAAACACATAAGAGCACTTAAACAAAAAAGTATGTGAATTGAGGGAACTCGATACAAACCATCTCGAGTTGTAATCCCAATCAAATTGTAGTCCACTTTTACCTTTCAAATGTGATGTCTAGAAGGTCTTCAAACTTGTCAAAATCTTGTTCAATCTTCTATCGGTTTCGAAGTCGACGTTCTTGAGTTGAGTTGCCCTGTTTATGCACTGAGACAATAGCATAACAAACAAGGAACCATTATCTAATAGTTCAGCAACTTCCAAAGCCAAAAACAATATCAAATCACTTCAATTCAAGAATTCGACGGCATTTCGGTATAACTCGGAGATTCCCGCAAATCTCTAAATCATTTCAAACATTCATATCACTTATTCAACCTCTAAACCAACATATCAGCAGGTGTATAGATTGAATCACAGCTAAGAAAGCATAAGAACAAGATATACAACTCAAGCTTCAATCAAACTTCAAGATTAACAAAGCTAGAAGCTCAACAACACCAAATCAAAACCAACATTTGATATCTGCCATTTTCGAAATCCCAAACCTTGATGAACAAAGAAGATACTTACATCAAATCGAAGGTCTTGGCGAGAGGATTCCAAAACATCTTTCGGAATCAAAATCGGATAATCGTAGCCCAAGATATGAAGATTTGAAGACAAAGAAATGAATTGGAAATTCTCTTGACATTTGCTCTCGGTTTTCCTTCTTTCCTTGGCTGAAGAATCTGATGAAATTGCTTCCAATGACACGTGCACATGCTGAGTAACAACTTCAATTCTGATAAGTTAAATACAATTTGCACTTTAGCCCCTCAAGAGTTCAAAAATTGCAATTCAGTCCTCAATTACTCAATTCATTCAAATTCAATCCTAATCAATTTAAGAATATTAGAATTTAAATCAAAACTCCAAATATTCCCAAATTAATTATTCTCGGATTAAAATTAAATAATTACGGGCGTTACAATTCTTCCCCACTAAGACTCGATTTCGTCCTCGAAATTTTAGTAATATCAACAAATCATATCACAGATATCAGATAACAGAAAACTAAAGGAGACTCACATCAAGAAAATAACTCTGGAAATCGTTGTCTCATATCTGATTCAGTCTCCCAAGTCGCTTCTGTAATACCATGACGACTCCACTGAACCTTCACAAGCGGAATAGTCTTCGTACGAAGTTGCTTCTCTTTACGATTAAGAATCTGAATCGGCTTTTCAAAATAACTCAAAGTTTCGTCAAGTTCAGCTTCATCAGATTGAAGTACATGAGATTCATCAGAAAGATATTTTCGAAGCATTGATACATGAAAGACATCATGTATTCCAGATAACGCCGGAGGAAGAGCTAATCGATAGGCAAGATTGCCTACTTTCTCCAGAATTTCATACGGACCAATGTAGCGTGGAGACAACTTCCCTCGCTTGCCAAATCTGACTGTACCTCTGAAAGGAGAAATCTTCAGGAATACTTGATCCCCCTGATCAAAATACAAAGGTCGAAGTCGAATTTTAGCATATTTCGCTTGTCTATCTTGAGCTGTCTTCATTCTTGTCTGAATAAGCTTCACTTGATCAGTCAGATCACGTATCATATCAGGGCCAGTGTCAGGTACTTCTGAAATATCATCCCAGTACAAAGGAGATCGACATTTTCTTCCGTATAAAGCTTCAAAAGGAGCCATTCCAATACTCGATTGATAGCTGTTGTTGTACGAGAATTCACAAATAGGTAATGAATCTTGCCAACTCGTGCCAAAATCAAGCACTACAGCTCTCAACATGTCCTCCAATGTCTGAATGGTACGCTCAGACTGCCCGTCTGTTTGTGGATGATAAGCTGTGCTCAAACGAAGCTGAGTACCCAAAGCACTCTGTAAGCTATGCCAGAAGTGAGATGTAAATCGAGGATCACGATCTGATACAATAGACTTCGGCACACCATGTAATCTGACAACTTCACGGACATAAATTTCTGCCATCTGATCATGTCTGTACGTCATACGATAAGGTATAAAACACGCAGACTTCGTCAATCTATCGATAATCACCCAGATAGCATCATAACCTCTAGAAGATCGAGGTAATCTCGTCACGAAATCCATGGAAATATGATCCCATTTCCATTCTGGCACGGATAAACTCTTAAGTAAACCAGGAGGTTTCTTCCTTTCAGCCTTCACCTGTTGGCAGTTCAAACATCGAGACACAAACTCAGTGATATCAGACTTCATTGGCTTCCACCAGTATCGAGTCTTCAGATCATTATACATCTTCCTACCTCCAGGATGAATACTATAACGACTACAATACGCCTCTGTCAGTAGTTGTTGTCGCACATCAGAAATATCAGGCACTACAAGGCGATTGTGAACATAAAGAAGATCATCTCGAACCCGGTATTCAGATACATGCCCTGATCTGACTTTCTCAATCGAATTCTGTATATTCTGATCAAGTTTTTGAGCATCTCGAATTCTTACCAATAAAGCTGGTTCAGCTTGCATTTGATAGAGTCGAAGAGGTTGATAATTCGTATCAAATACTAACCCAGACAGACAATAGTCTTCAATCAAATTCGATACACCAATCGTCGATAAGGACAAAGAACATACCTTTCGACTGAGTGCATCTGCTGCCGCATTCGATTTCCCTGGATAGTACTTAATCTCACAATCAAAGTCTTTAAGCAAATCAAGCCACCTCCGCTGTCTCATATTCAATTCTGACTGTGAAAATAGATACTTCAGACTCTTGTGATCAGAATAAATCTCAAACTGCTCCCCGTACAGATAATGTCGCCAAATCTTCAAAGCAAATACAATGGCGGCCAATTCAAGATCATGAATCGGATATCTGGTTTCGTGAGGCTTCAACTGTCTTGAGGCATAAGCAATCACATGTCCTCGCTGCATCAAAACACACCCTAATCCTCGATGAGATGCATCACAGTAAACAGTGAAACCACCAGTACCTGAAGGAATCGTCAAGACTGGTGCACTGGTCAGTCGTGTCTTCAACTCAAGAAAACTAGATTCACAAGCTTCAGACCAGATAAAAGGAGCATTTTTCTGAGTTAACTGAGTAATTGGCTTCGCAATACTGGAAAAATCTTTGATAAATCGACGATAATACCCAGCCAATCCCATAAAACTCCGGATCTCAGGAACAGATGTCGGTCTAACCCAATTGATCACTGCTTCGACTTTACTTGGATCCACAGAAATACCATTTCCAGATATAATATGTCCAAGAAAGACAACCTGTTTCAGCCAAAACTCACATTTCGAAAGTTTAGCATACAATTTCTCGGCTCGTAAGGTTTTCAAAACTGTTCTCAGATGTTCAGCATGATCAATCAGATTCTTGGAATAGATCAGAATATCATCAATAAATATAATCACAAAATCATCGAGATACTTCTGAAACACACGGTTCATCAAAGACATGAATACAGCTGGAGCATTCGTCAAACCAAACGGCATAACTATAAACTCATAATGGTCATACCTGGTTCTGAACGCAGTCTTAGGAATATCAGAATCCCTAACTCTCAGCTGATGGTATCCAGATCTCAGATCGATCTTGGAATACACAGAAGAACCCTGCAACTGATCAAACAAATCATCAATACGAGGCAAAGGGTATTTGTTCTTTACCGTAGCCTTGTTCAGTTGCCGGTAATCAATACACAATCTCATTGAACCGTCTTTCTTTCTGACAAACAGAACTGGAGCACCCCAAGGAGAAACACTGGGTCGAATGTATCCCTTGGCCAATAAATCTTCTAACTATTCTTTCAACTCTTTTAATTCCACTGGTGCCATACGATATGGTGCTTTCGAAATCGGTGCAGTTCCAGGCATCAGTTCAATGTTGAAGTCAATCTCACGATACGGAGGTAATCCTGGAATCTCATCCGGAAAGAAGTCCGCAAATTCACTAACCACTGGCAAGTCAGCCAGGTTCAGGCTAGGTTTCAACAAATCCACTGCATAAACAAGAAATCCCTCCGCTCCTTTCTGCAAAAGTCGGGTCATAGATAATACAGAAATAAGAGGAATCTTAGCACGTGAACCCTTACCATAGAACTTCCATTCTCCAGCCATCTCAGGTCTGAATCTCACTACCTTCTGAAAGCAATCGACGGTAGCTCTGTACTTATTCAGCATATCAATCCCAATAATACAATCAAAATCAGACATACCAAGTACAAAACAATCGATCTCAATCTCATTACCCTCATACTGTAGTACACAATTCTTTACTATCTGAATCGAGATAAGACCCCTCCCCAAAGGAGAAGAAACAGATACTACAACTGGTAATGACTCAACAGGCAAAGAATGCAATGCAACAAATTTGGCAGATAGAAACGTATGGGATGCACCGGTATCAAACAACACATAAGCAGAATAACCAGAAATAGAACAGTTACCTGCAATCACATCATCAGGTGCTCCCTGTGCCTGCTCCTCAGTCAAAGCAAAGACATGAGCCTGCTGTCTCTGAGGCTGATTGCCTGCCTGACTTCCACCTGGTCGAGTCTGCTGCTGTGGATGTGCTGGCTGGAAAGAATGAACAGAAGAGGCCTGTCTTCCAGGTTGAGCCACTGATCGTGATGACTCTGCACCTCTTTCCTGTCCAGTATTTCTCTGAGGACACACCCTTGCAAAATGACCCGTCTGTTGGCATATATGGCACCTCCCAGATACACCTCGGCACTGATCGGTTGGATGATTTCCACCACAACTGTTGCAGAACACTCCTGACTTCTGCTTCGTACCACTGGAACTCGAAGAACTACTCCCAGACTTCTTAAACTGTTTTCCTCTTGCTTGCAAGAACCCTTTCTTTCCACTGCTACTACCACCTTCAAATCGAAAAGGTTGCTGTTGCGGAGTTGGAGCTGCAGGTTGTGACTGTCTCGGAGGTTGTGCGGTATACGAAGCTCCTCGCTGCTGTATCAAACCAGCTTCCGCTCCCTTGGCACTGTTCAAGGCATCAGCAAAGGTATTCGGTTGCCTTGTATTCACCAGTGTAAAAACATCCGGACTCAGGCCATTGATAAACTGATCAGCCATAGCCTCGTCACTGTCAGCAACATGTGGAGCAAAACGTAGCAATGTAGAGAATTTTGCAACGTAGTCTTCGATATTCAAATTCCCCTGTTTCAGATTTGCAAACTCAGCCCCTTTATCCTTGCGGTAAGACACAGGAAAGAAGCGTTGGTAGAACTCAGTTTTGAAGAAATTCCAAGTCAGTACAGTTCCTCTACGCTCCAAAGCTCTTTTTGTAGTGAACCACCAGCTCTTCGCAACTTCATGCAACTGGTGCCCAATCAATCTAACTCTCCGTTCATCCCCGTAGTCAAGTGAATCAAATAGCATCTCCATATCATCAAGCCATCCCTCGCATTCAACAGCATTTTCTGTACCTTTCAAAGTAGGCGGCTTGTAGGATTGGAAACATTTCAGAAGTGTTTCCATAGGAGTTGCTGTCATATCAGTCATATCTCTTGATGTACTTCCCTGTTCATTACTCGGCACTGCAGTAGCTCGAGGCACTATCGGTGTAACAATTGTCGGTGGAGTATGAACTGTCTGTTCTGGCAGAGGAATAGAAACCTGTGGTAGAGTAGGAACCTGTGGTCGAAGAGGAGGTCTTCCTGGTCGTCGAGACATATCTGATTATCAAAATGGTTAGGATACCAAATTATCAAATTATCTCAGTCCTCCTCTGATCATCTTACCTCTGATCAAGACTCGGTTCTGATTCAGGTGTAAATAAAGAATCGAAGTACACATCAAGACATGCTTCCAATCAAATCCGATAATCAGGTAGCATATCATAATTAACAAATCACATGCCTCTAATCATTCCAGATATTCCAGTAAACATGTGTCGTTAATTATAGTACTCATACTTTCAAATAAAATAAATACAATACTGTAATACATTACTTGAAAGTAAATCATGCTATCAATTAAAACATGTAATTCAATCACGTAATTAAATCATAGCGTAAATCATCAATAAGCAAAGCAGATGACTCGATCTACCACACTCATTGTCTATCTAAGTCCAGAATTTTCTTGCTCTGATACCACCTGTTGTGATGACCCGAGTTCTGATCTCTCATTAATCTCATTAATCATTATTAAACCATGTTAGACAATAATCAAAGTCTAAACAAAAGAATAAAAAAAAAAAATTTTTTCTAACATATTACACGGCGCACGCGCGGCAGGTCTTCTCGCGCGCGCGCCGGCCTCCAAATTCGAAGGTCGCGACTTGGCTCGCGCGCGCGCGAGCAGGGGCTCGCCCGTGCGCCAGCCAATGCTGCAGAAAAAAATTACATTTCCCTGTTGCTGTCAAATACTCCATCATGCACATATTTGGTTCAAGATCAATTCCTACCAAAGTCTAGACATGATGAAATCAAGCATAACAACTACCATGCATTCCAACATGCTTTCAATGCTAGTAATAAACCAATCCAAAGCTTTACTACATCAACATAATATCATAAACATGCAAGATCATTTTCATATATCAAAATCAAGATACATCCTGATGGAATCAAGTAGTTACATCATTTCTCAAGTTCTAAATACAACAACAAGACCTTAACTAGATCATCTACAAGTCTTGTACAAGTATCTTTAAACATGATCATGATTAAGACTCATTAAACTTCATGACAGCACACATAACTCCTAACTCGGATCCTCACGCTATATCGATTTTATCCCTTGTTCTTTAAGTCCGCCTTTGCCCGGTTCCACTTCCTCCTATTGCAATGACACATACAACAAAACAATAGCCGGATAACTCCGGTGAGAAATAGATTTCCCAGTAAAAGCAACTAAACATGCATAATCAATATCACAATCATGATATAGAAGTAAATACAATGCATGCTTTCAAAACAAGGTTCTTTTCATCATTCATCAATTGGGATCCCGAGAAGAAGATATCATAGCTAATCCACCGACACACCCTATCGAGGTGGGGCTACTGTCTTGCTCCTCTAGACTTTGAAGCCATTATATATGTATCTCAGACGCTAGGCTCAAACAACCACCCAGGCCATACATATACAATCCCTCAAATCGTCTATTCGAACGTGTCCGTTCATTTCAAACTCAAAGGAATAAGTCATCAAGATGAATGCAACATGTAACATAATCAGGGCATTCATTATATCAAGAACTTATTCAAGTAATCAAAAGAAAACACATAAGAGCACTTAAACAAACAAGTATGTGAATTGAGGGAACTCGATACAAACCATCTCGAGTTGTAATCCCAATCAAATTGTAGTCCACTTTTACCTTTCAAATGTGATGTCTAGAAGGTCTGCAAACTTGTCAAAATCTTGTTCAATCTTCTATCGGTTTCGAAGTCGACGTTCTTGAGTTGAGTTGCCCTGTTTATGCACTGAGACAATAGCATAACAAACAAGGAACCATTATCTAATAGTTCAGCAACTTCCAAAGCCAAAAACAATATCAAATCACTTCAATTCAAGAATTCGACGGCATTTCGGTATAACTCGGCGATTCCCGCAAATCTCTAAATCATTTCAAACATTCATATCACTTATTTAACCTCTAAACCAACATATCAGCAGGTGTATAGATTGAATCACAGCTAAGAAAGCATAAGAACAAGATATACAACTCAAGCTTCAATCAAACTTCAAGATTAACAAAGCTAGAAGCTCAACAACACCAAATCAAAACCAACATCTGATATCTGCCATTTTCGAAATCCCAAACCTTGATGAACAAATAAGATACTTACATCAAATTGAAGGTCTTGGCGAGAGGATTCAAAACATCTTTCGAAATCGAAATCGGATAATTGTAGCCCAAGATATAAAGATTTGAAGACAAAGAAATGAATTGGAAATTCTCTTGACATTTGCTCTCGGTTTTCCTTCTTTCCTTGGCTGAAGAATCTGATGAAATTGCTTCCAATGACACGTGCACATGCTGAGTAACAACTTCAATTCTGATAAGTTAAATACAATTTGCACTTTAGCCCCTCAAGAGTTCAAAAATTGCAATTCAGTCCTCAATTACTCAATTCATTCAAATTCAATCCTAATCAATTTAAGAATATTAGAATTTAAATCAAAACTCCAAATATTCCCAAATTAATTATTCTCGGATTAAAATTAAATAATTGCGGGCGTTACAACAAAACACCATACGAGTTATGGAATGACAAAGCTCCTAAGTATTCGTACTTGAGGATTTGGGGATGTCCTGCTTACGTGAAGCAGACAGTGGGAGATAAGTTGGATAGTCGATCCACCTTATGTTATTTTGTAGGGTATCCGAAGAATTCAATCGGATATTATTTCTATCATCCTGTTGAAACAAAGGTGTTTGTTTCAAGGAATGCCACCTTCTTGGAGAAGGAGTTCTTATTGGATAAGAAAGGCGAGATGATGGAACTCGAAGAAATTCGAGAAGAACCCGAAATACAAAATAATGATCCTACACCTCAGGAACCAATTATGGACACGCCTATACCTAGAAGATCCGAGAGGACTTCTAGACCTCCTATTCGATATGGTCTTCTTCTTGAAGGGGATCAAGATGAACCCGATGTTGGATGTGATCCAAGAAACTTCAAGGAAGCAATTTCTGATGCGGATTCAAATTTATGGCTTGAATCTATGCAGTCGGAAATAGATTCGATGCATACAAACCAAGTTTGGTCTTTAGTAGATCCTTCCGATGGAATTGTTCCAATAGGGTGTAAATGGATCTACAAGAGAAAGCTTGGGCCTGATGGTAAGGTATTGACCTACAAGGCGCGATTGGTGGCGAAAGGTTATACTCAAAGACAAGGAGTTGACTATGATGAAACCTTTTCACCAGTTGCAATGTTCAAGTCCATAAGAATCCTTATTGCCATAGCTGCTTGGTATGACTATGAGATATGGCAAATGGATGTGAAGACTGCATTTCTTAATGGAAACATTAAGGAAGAGATCTATATGACGCAGTCTGAGGGATACACATCCATGGGAAGCGAGCATAAGGTATGCAAGCTTCAGAGATCGATCTATGGTCTCAAACAAGCATCAAGAAGTTGGAACCAGAAATTTGATGAAACAATAAAGGATTTTGGTTTCATCAAGAACCAGGAGGAACCGTGCGTGTACAAGAAAGTAGTTAAGGATGCTGTGACATTCTTAGTACTTTATGTTGATGACATCCTACTCATTGGGAATGACGTAGGGATGTTGCAGTCAACAAAGATATGGTTATCAGGTAGATTCTCGATGAAGGATTTGGGTGAGGCATCCTATATTCTAGGGATACAGATCTATAGAGATAGATCTAAGAGAATGATAGGACTCACTCAAGCATCCTACATCGACACCATATTGAAACGGTTTTCAATGGATGGGTCCAAGAGAGGACATCTACCTATGTGTCATGGAGTTTCTCTATCCAAGTCCATGTGTCCCAAGACTGATGAAGAGATAGAGAAAATGACACATGTACCATATGCGTCAGCCATAGGTAGTATCATGTATGGGATGATATCTACCAGACCGGATGTAGCATTTGCTCTGAGTGTCACGAGCAGATATCAAGCTAATCTCGGTCAAATGCATTGGAAAGCCGTGAAGGACATTCTTAAGTACTTACGAAGGACTAAGAATATGTTCATGGTATATGGAGGAAGAGAACTAAAATTGGAAGGCTATACCGACTCTAGCTTCCAAAGTGACGTGGATGACTCGAAGTCAACCTCTCGATTTGTGTTCATGCTCAATGGCGGTGCTGTCTCTTGGAAGAGTTCCAAGCAGGACACCACAGCGGATTCCACCACTGAGGCAGAGTACATTGCAGCATCAGCTGCTGCTAAAGAGGCCGTTTGGATGAGGAATTTCGTCCAAGAGTTGGGCGTTATTCCTAAAGTTGTTGGTCCAGTCCCGGTGTACTGTGACAACACGGGTGCCGTTGCTCAGGCAAAGGAACCAAGGTCTCATCAAAGATCCAAACACGTACTGAGGAAATACCACATCATCCGGGAGATCGTGGAAAGAGGAGACATCACTGTCGAGAGAGTGGCCTCTGCAGACAATATTGCTGATCCACTTACTAAGCACTTGCCAGGACCATTATTTGACAAACATCGCGAAGCAATGGGTCTACGTAGTATGACTAATTGGCTTTAGGGCAAGTGGGAGATTGAAAGAGTGGGTGCCCGGTGAGCCAACTTGTGGCTAAGGGCTTTGATGACTCTTTGTATAAACAATCTTTTGTTTAATATAATTTACACTTTTATTAATGGCAATGACTTTATCTTTCTTCATATTGTTATATTGTGATATACTATTGTTGTTTTGATAAAGACCTTGAATATACTATAGTGTATGTAAGATGTGGTAGTACATGGGGATGTCTATCATGAAACACATCTTATAGTCACTGTATATTCTAAATGGTTCTTAGTCGATTGAGCCGTCCGTTAATAAGGATAAGGATCGCTCGAGATTGAGACTAGCATTTGCGATGCCGAGTACCACGTTTCATTGGTATGGAACATAGAGATGTTCAAAGCATGCAAATGGATATTCATACGATGAATGATCGAACTACCCTATCCGGACTTTCCAAGTGGTTATCATTTATCGAGTGGATAAAGTCCGCGGTTTTGGTTGTACACCATTAGTCCTTACTACTTGAAACATCATTGAGACTCTATATGCTAGTACTGTACTTTGACTCGTTTACCGACTCCATTGGAGTCATTAGGTGTCGGGATTGGGTACAGTTACGACACATATAGGAGTCGATGCTTTGTTGTCAAGGATTCACCACATACTTGATAGTGTGGATATCCTATGCAATCTGAGGAGATATTAGTGTGACGAATCTCTGGCCAGAGTACATGATGTGTTTTAAGAAATGGTTTCTTAGTAGCACATGCGATGTCACTATTTGATCTTCAAGATGTATTGCATAGTTATCGAATCTCGAACGACTCTCGATTTACCAATGGTTGTTGATTCGATCGGGATATATGGATGAAGGGACCGTACTGTACGCTAACCAAAATCTATTGGTTCTTGCAGGCACTATCAGTGATACCTAGGGAATCATTGGGCGATGTTGCTAGGCGCTCTTACCATGATTCGATGGGCAAGTCGGAAATTGTTGTTCCGAGTCACAAGGAGTTGTGAGCCCACGGCTAGCTGTATCCCTGAACCATTGAGGGTCATACAGAGTAATGGATTTTTAATCCCCGTTGAGATAGTTAAATTTAAAGAGTTAAATTTAATGAACAAAGAAGTGGGACTTCTTATTTAAGAGTAGAGGAGTAAGATTTCCTAAAATGACATAGGGATGGGCATTTTTGGAAATCACTGAATTCGGATTCAGAAAATTTATCTTGACTCTAAAAGATGCAGAAATGGTTTCTGTGAACATTGGTGAAATTGGTTTATCAATCTGAGTCACGATGAATTTTATATTAATTTCTGAACATGCGGGCTTTGCTTGTCAGTCTTGAACTTATGACTAATGGGCCCTAAGCTGTTAGCAGCCCACATTATAAATAAGTTATTGCAGTACAGAAATTACACAACAGAGGTCACAAAATATTTTCGAAAACCCTAGCTGTGTTTTCTCTAAGTGGCCGCCGCCCCCCTCCCTCTGTGCTTGGGAAAATCCAGCCTGTGAATTTTGAATTTGCAGTCTGGTTTAACGGATCAAATTCATTAATTCTCTTCGTAGAAACTTCTGATAGATTTTCTAGTGCAATCTATCAGAGGAATTAAATCTCTGTTCGTGGACCAGATTGAAGAACAGTTCGTCCATCAGTTCCTGGGATATACAACAAGAGCAGAGTAATCTGTTGGTGTCCATAATCTCGTTTCGAGATTGGAGGTAAAAATTTAATTGTGATTTAATTTTTACACGCACAATTTAATCGTAAAGTTTTGATACCCATTATGGAATCGTTCCATATAAAATTTTTAAACTTTCGCTGCACCGGGTATCAATTCTGATTGATCTGATCACCGTTCTCCAACAGGAAAACGTGCTCGTCCATACTGCGAGAATACACAAGGATATTGTCGATGAACACTACCACAAACTTATCTAAAAAGTTGTGAAATACTATGTTCATCAAATCCATGAAGACTGCTGGAGCATTCGTCATAACAAATGGCATCACAAAAAACTCGTAGTGACCATACCGCGTACGAAATGCTGTCTTAAAGATATCCTCCTCTCTAAACCTCAACTGATGATATCCCGAACGCAGATCAATCTTCGAGTAAACAGAAGTACTTTGTAACTGATCGAACAAATCATCTATCCACGGAAGAGGATACTTATTCTTCACCGTCGCTTGATTAAGTTGTAGAAAGTCTATGAAAAGATGCATCGACGCATCTTTCTTCTTAACAAAAAGGACTGGGGCTCCTCATGGCGAAACACTTGGCAGAATATATCCCTTATAAAGAAGATCTTGAAGTTGCTTCTGCAATTCCTTCATCTCTGAAGGAGCTAATCGGTAAGGAGCTTGGGAAATTGGTGTTGTCCTTGGCAGTAACTCAATGCAAAACTCAACCTCTCTCACTGGTGGTAAGCCTGGAATCTCGTCTAGAAACACATTGGGAAAATGAAGGACCATTGGTATCTCCTGGATGTGTGGTCCCTCCAAGGATGCATTGATGGCGTATGTAGTGACCCTTACCAAGATCAACTACTAAACAAAACTTAGGCATGCAATTAACTTAACAGTAATCAGAACTAAGCTGCGGAAACCATAAATATTATACAATCCCAATAAAAGGAATCTGCAATTATCCAAATAATTATAAAACCAAACCGAATAACTGTATCAACCAAAATACAACATAATAAAATCCTAGGCAAAGCTCCAGCTGGTCATCCACTGCCTAGCCGCTCTTGGATCCACCCGCCTCTTCCAATCGCAAACCTGCCCCATGGAATAGGGTGTCCAGATACACAAAGTACGAGACGTGAGCCTAAAATGCTTAGCACGAGAGTATGAGTATACATGAATGCAAGTGTACCCCTACTGACTAGAGGCCAAGAATCGGATAAGAAAAACAGATCGGGCCCTGGTATGTAGCACGCCGTGCCGTCGCTTCAGGAGGTGGCTCACATACCAAAATAAAAATGGATACGCCGGACCCAAATTGATGGAAGTACATCCACTAAGAGGATAGGGTAGAACCCTACTAACATACATCTCAAAAGAAATAGCTCAAGGTGCATATGTATGCAGCATAAAATCATGTCATATAAATCATGCAGTCACATAATACATGCATACTCAGTCAGGATATCTCGAACAGTACTTTAGTGCATCAAATACTGGGCAAGCTCTACCAGCTCTAGGTCCACGCCTACAACCCGCATTACACTGCCAAATGATACTAATATCATTATAGTGCTCTAAAAGCCTTAAATAGGCTATTGCATACTCCTAAATATTTTTAGGAAGCAAAAGCTATACCTGCGTCCGTCGTCAGCCCGTTGCTGTCGCTTGCCTCAAAACTAGGCCACAGCTCCTCTACGATGCCTGGATTGCTATGCCACTTTTGGATTCCCAACGGGACGCCTAGAAAGCCTAGAAAAGAGGTGAAAGGTGCATCTGAAACTGAGGCTCGGCATCTCTATTTATAGACAATGGAACATCCGTTCCTCATCGTTGCGTCCGTTCGTTCGACGAACGTTGTTTCCGTTCTCCTTCGTTGCTTCCGATGTCCCATCAAGTGCATAAGCAATGACGCATTCTGATGGCACGAACATTACGTCCGATCCCCGGACATTGCGTCCGTGCCTCCTGACCCTCAGGACCATTTTTGATCATTCTGGGTCTATTTTTGAACTCCGCTAATCCATTAGAAGTTTCCTTAATCATGTTTAACTTAACTAATATGATTTATTGGAGTGATTAACAATTAATCACCAATTTAGGGTACGGGCTCCTACATTCTCCCCCACTTAAGATATTTCGTCCTCGAAATCAGATCTTAAGTACTGAATGTAAAACAACATGCAGAAACATTCTTTATTCAAATCAAATGTCTACAAGGTACAACTTAGTACAATACTGAAATAACAATCAGAATAACTCAGGATGTTTTGAACGCATCCTGCTTTCCATCTCCAAAGTGGCTTCTTCAGTGCCTCGGCGCTGTCACTGAACAAAACCAGAGGAATGACTTTATTCCGCAGGACCTTATCCTTATGATCCAGGATATGAATAGGTCTCTCTACATAAGTCAAATCTGTATCCACCTGAACTTCAGATGGCTGCAGAATATGAGATTGATCCGCCACATACTGTCGCAACAGAGATACGTGGAACACGTTGTGAATACTGGACAGATACGGTTGCAAAGCTAGCCAATACGCTAAATCGCCAATTCTCTCCAAGATCTCAAACAGACCGATAAATATGGGAGACAACTTGCCCTTGAGGCCAAATCTGAGAATTCTGCGAAAAGGTGAAACTCTAAGAAAAACTTTATCCCCAACATCAAACTGCAAAGGCCTACGCTTAGTGTTAGCATAGCTGGCCTGACGATTCTGTGCATTCTTAATCCGTTTCTTGATCTGATCAACAACATCTGCTGTCTGTTGGACTAACTCTGGTACCTCAGCCTGTCTCTCCCCAACTTCTTCCTAGAAGAGTGGAGTACGACAACATCGCCCGTACAATGCCTCAAAAGGTGCCATCCCAATGCTAGTATGATAGCTGTTGTTGTACGCAAACTCAATCAATGGCAAATGATCCTTCCAGGCTGAACCAAAATCCATAGTGCACAATCGAACCATATCCTCCAAAGTACGGATAGTGCGCTCTGACTGACCATTTGTCTCCGGATGATAGGTAGTACTCAAACTAAGAGTAGTGCCCATCGCACACTGGACACTCTACCAGAATCTAAAAGTAAACTGGGGGTCTCGATCGCTGACAATGCTCACATGCACTCCATGAAGTCGAACGTTCTTCTGAATGTACAATCGCTCCATACGATCCACATAGTACTCTCGGCTATAGGCAATGAAATGCGCTGACTTGGTGAGTCGGTCTACCACAACCCAGATAGCATCACAATACCTCGAGGTTATCGGCAAATGGGTCACAAAATCCAACGTGATAAGCTCCCATTTCCACTCAGGAATAGGCAGACTGTGAAGCAAACCTCCAGGTCGTCGGTGTTCTGCCTTGACCTGCTGACAGATCAATTATTTTGAAACATACTAATGCACGCTGCGTTTCATTCCCTTCCACAAAAACCGAGCATCCCGAATCCGCGAATACAAAGCTGGCTCAGATAGTATCGCAAACATCTGAATACTCTGCATACCTTTCATGTGCTTGAAGGTATACCCTAAAGAACAACAATCCCCGATCGCACTTGACATCGAACAAGTCTGAAGTGCGGATAGTCGCACCTTGCGACTCAAGGCATCAGCGGTGAGATTAGCAGCTCTCGGATGGTACTTAATCTCGCAATCATAGTCCTTAAGCAAGTCCATCCAACGTCTCTGCCTCATGTTCAACTCTGCCTGAGTGAACAAATACTTGAAACTCTTGTGGTCGGTGAAGATCTCAAATTTCTCGCCATACAGATAATGAAGCCAGATCTTCAAGGTGAACAAAATAGCTGCCAACTCCAAATCATGAACTGTATAATTGTCTTTGTGTAACTTTAAATGTCTAGAAGCGTATGCGATCACATGCCCTTCTAAGTCAGAACACAACCTAACCCCTGAAGAAAAGCATCTGTGTACACCACATACCCTCCAGATCCGGACGGTAATGCCAATACTGGCACAGAAGTCAACCGTCGTCGAAGCTCACAAAAATTCTTCTCGCACTCTGAGTACCACTCGAAATCAACATCCTTGCGGGTAAGATGCGTCAAAGGTCGAGCTAGCTATGAGAAGTTCATAATGAAGCGTCGATAATATCCTGCTAGACCCAAAAAACTACGGATCTCAACAACCGTCATCGGGCGCGACCAATTAAGCACAGCCTCGATCTTGCTCGAATCAACAGAAATCCCCTCCCTGGAGATTATGTGGCCAAGAAATACCACTCGATCCATCCAAAACTCACACTTACTTAGTTTTGCGTACAACTGCTCATCTCAAAGAGTATGCAGTACCAACCGCAAGTGAGAAACATGCTCGTCCTCATCACGCGAATACACAAGAATGTCGTCAATGAAAACTACGAAAAACTTATCCAGAAACTCCCTGAAAATGCGGTTCATCAAATCCATAAATATAGCTGGTGCATTAGTCAAACCAAAAGACATCACTAGAAACTCGTAATTCCCATAGCGAGTACGGAATGCTGTCTTGTCTATGTCCTGATCTTGGACTCTCATCTGATGATACCCAGATCTCAAGTCAATCTTGGAGTAAATCAAAGTACCCTGCAGCTGATCAAACATATCATCAATACGAGGCAAAGGATACTTGTTCTTCACAGTAACTCGATTCAGCTGCCGATAGTCAATGCACAACCGCATAGACCAATCCTTCTTTTTCGCAAAGAGAACAGGATCTCCCCAAGGAGATACACTAGGACGAATGTAACCCTTGTCCAAAAGATCCTGTAACTGATTCTTCAACTCTTGCATCTCTGACGGAGCCAGACGATACGGTGCTCGAGAAATAGGTGAAGTACCCGGCATCAACTCTATGCCAAACTCGACTTTCCTAGCAGGAGGAAAACCCAGAATCTCATCAGGAAATATGTGAGACCTCGGTTCAACACATCTAATTAAGGAGTAAACAATAGTTAAGCATCCGAGATCTAAGAACTAAAAGCAAAGCAAAGGAAAAAAAAAAAAAAATTTTAAAAGAGGGCCGCGCTCGGGCGGCCAAAAACCGTCGCTCGAGCGCGCCCTGGACAGAGGCGCTACTGGTCTCGGGGTGGGGTGCGCTCGGGCTGCTAAAAATTGCAGCTCGGGCGCCCCCTACAGCAGAAACAGAACAGCAGGAAGCAAGCTTGCAACTCCATCTAAATCTATTCCAATGCAATCCAAATCAACACATACATTATAAATGCAGTTCCTCCTATTAATACATGAAGTTCTAGAGTTTAACTACTACTCCAAAATAGAACATGCCACGATAACAATACGGCAAAGCTTGCATGTCAATACAACATAATAACGAAGTTCGATATCTAAACATGTTCTAACAACGCTAGGTAGACATGCTGACACGACTTTTAAACCGAGTCTCACTGCTACAACTTTCCCTCGGAGCTAACCATGCCTCTTCTGACTTGATCTGCCCCACCTGTTGCCAAGTACACATACAAAACAAAGCAACAGCCGGATAACCGGTGAGAATGATAATCCCAGTAAAAGCAACATATCAAATAATGGATATACAACATGCTATCAAACAACATATTCAAGTCGAAGCTAAATATATGCATGTCTTTAAAACCGGGATATCGATTCTGATAAACAAGGGAGTGCTGCTCTGCTTATGGGATCCCGAGGATGAGATCACGTAACAACTCACCGACTCTCCCAATCGAGGTGGTGCCACGTATCCCACTCCTCTAGACTTTGAGCAACCATAATGAGTATGCTAGCACTAGGAGAAATACTACAACCTAGGCCACTCAATCATAGTTCCCAAACGTCTAAACAAAAAGGGCGGTTCTGCCCGCTGAAAACAAGATTGGCTCAAGATGAATGCATAACAGAAACATAACACATAAGCCATTTAACAAAAGCCAAAACAATCAAGCAAAACACAAGTTCCTCATGCTAGAACAAGTGTAGATGCATGTACGTGATTTCAAAAGGGAAAACTCGAGAACCACAGTCCCGAGTATGCTATCCCGCTACAATGACTGCTTTTACCTTTCAATGCAGTAGCTTCCAACTCCGGATACGCTACAAAAGAGACTGTATCAACCACTATACAATCTAACAACAACAAGGCAACGGTTCAAGGAAATGCTCTATACCGTTCTTTGTTCAAATCTCGGAAACGATCAAACAGCTGCTAACACTGGGCTTGATACCTCCAAACGGATCTGTACGGAGACAAATGAATGATCAATAACCAAGATCAACTTATAAGCCAAGTTCCAACAACTCAAAAACGGTTCAAAATCCCCAAAACTCAAACCGACGGCATAACGGCTATAACTGAACAAATCGGCAACGCAGACGGCAGTTCAATACCGATAACAACTCAATTCAATGCTAATACAACAACAACAAGACAAACCCAACAAATCTCAAAATCACATTTTCGAAAATAGCTTCCAAAAATCATAACAATTCCGAACGTCGCTCTATTTCAAAACCAACAGATAATTAACGATCAAAACTCTGTCAAGAACAACATACTCGAACCTAGAACGATTCTAACAATATCCAAAAACTAGAATGTATCGGATCGAAGAAGAACTTACGATATAACAGAGCTCTCACTGCAGTGATCGATAATCTGCCTTCAGAAATAATTTCCAACGGACGGATCGAGCCCGGGATGAAATCACAAAGCTCAAAAGCTCAAAAGTGGCGTCTACAATGGAGGAGGCGTGCTTGAGTAAGGAGAAGAAAGCTTCTCCAATCAAATCCAAGTATAGATAATATATAAAAATCAATATTTGCGTTTTAGTCCCTGAAATTTCCAAAATTGCAAAAAGGACCCTGATCAAAATCAAACCGGCTCGAGAACTCTGTAATCTCTTATTAACTCAAATAAACTCATTTAAGATAAAAACGGGGTGTTACAAAATACATCTGGAAATTCATTCACAACCGGAATACTCTCTATCCCAACGCTCTTAGCGGACAGATCAACTGCATAGATGAGGTAACCTTCCCCGCCAGACTCTAGAGCTCGACAGGCTCTCAAAGTTGTTACCACTGGCATCGGGGGTCGCTCTCCTCACCATAGAAAAACCAGCTATCACTCCCATCCGGATGAAAGCGTACTAATCTCTGATAACAGTCCACTGAAGCTCGATAGGTAGTCAACATGTCTATCCCCAGAATACAATCAAAACCATCCATCTCAAGAACCATGAGATTCGCTATCAGAATGTTCCCTTCGAACTCTAAAGGGCAACCCATCACTAGACGCTTAGCCAAAGCAGATTGGCCCGTCGGAGTAGAAATAGAAATTACTACGTCTAGTGCAATGCATGGTAAATTATGCCTCTTAACAAAACGTGCAAAAATGTAGGAATGAGATGCACCAGTGTCAACAAGTACAAAAGCAGGTATACCATATAATAGAAATGTACCTGCGATGACCTTCTCATTCTCCTCCACTGCCTGATCGTGCCTCAAGGCAAACACCTGGTCAGAAGCCCGCGACATTAAGTGAGAACTCCCAACAGACTGTCTATGCGACCTCTGCTGAACGGTAGCCTGAGAACCCGATCCTGAACCAGAACCGCCTCCTCCAGATAGTGGACAATCCCTCCGGAGATGACTCGCCTATCCACAATGGAAACAAGCTCCAGAAGCTTTACGACATCTGTCGGTCGGATGGTTCTTCCCGCAATGGTCGCACTTCTTCTTCTTTCCAAAACGAACAACACCAGTGGAACCAGAGGAAGAAAAAGTAGATCTAGACTTCTTGAAAGACTGAGCATGGGGACCCAAAGAACTCGCAGGCCTAGACTGTGAGAAATACCTGTTACGCCGAATGATATCCTCCGCTTAGTGACAACGGCTCATCAAACCCTCGTAGGTCATATCATCACCGACGGCCACACGGTCATGAATCTTCGGGTTAAGGCTCTGAAGGAACATATTGTACTTCATCTCAGAGATGTTAGCAATCTCGGGGTAATAGGATAACAGATCGAAGAACTTCTGCTGATACTCGTCAATAGACATGGCTCCCTGACGCAGACACAGTAACTCACCCGCCTTCATCTGATTGAGTGTAGGATGAAAATACAACTTCTAAAAAGCTGTGCGGAACTCGGCCCAAGTGGCAACTCCTCTCGCCTAAACAAAGGGTGCAGAAGTGAATCTCCACCACTTCCGAGCTCGCCCATCCAGAAGATAACCAAGTGTCTCCATCTTCTGCTCCTCAGTACAGTGAAACATCTGAAAAGTCATCTCCATACGATCTAGCCAGTTCTCCGCATCCTCCGGAGACTCGCCTCCAACCAAGGGCTTAGGAACCATTTGTAATAATCGGCGCACACTGAAACGCTGATCATCACGGCGACGATGATGGCGTTCCCGACGACGCTCCCGATCTCCATCGCCCCAACGTCCACCTCCACTACCATGGCTACTCTAATCATCACGATCCGTCATCTACAAATTAACCTCATGGTTACCTTATGCAGAATCTAAATCCCAAGAATACTATGCATGCTCTGATACCATATATGTAGTGACCCTTACCGAGATCAACTACTAAACAGAACTTAGGCATGCAATTAACTTAAAAGTAATCAGAACTAAGCTGCGGAAACCATAAATATTATACAATTCCAAGAAAATGAATCTGCAATTATCCAAATAATTATACAACCAAATCTAATAGCTATATCAACCCAAATACAATAGAAAAAACCCTAGGCGAAGCTCCAACTGGCCATCCACTGCCTAGCCCCTCTTGGATCCACCTGTCTCATCCAATCGCAAACTTTTCCCATGTAATAGGGTGTCCAGATACACAAAGTACGAGACGTGAGCATAAAACACTTAGCACGAGAGTATGAGTATACATTAATGCAAGTGTACCGATACTGAATAGAGGCCAAGAATCGAATAACAAAGACAGATCGGGCCCTGGTATGTAGCACGTTCTGCCGTCGCTTCAGGAGGTGGCTCACATGCCAAAATACTAGTGGATACGCCGGACCCAAATTGTTGGTAGTCCATCCACTAACAGGATAGGGTAGAACCCTACTAACAGACATCTCAAAAGAGATAGCTCAAGGTGCATATGTATGCAGCATAAAATCATGTCATATAAATTATGCAGTCACATAATACATGCATACTCAGTCAGTATATCTCGAACAGTACTTTCGTACCTCAAATACTAGGCAAGCTCTACCAGCTATAGGTCCACCCCTACAACCCGCACTACACTGCCAAATGATACTAATATCATTATAGTGCTCTAAAAGCCTTAACTAGGCTATTGCATACTCCTAAATATTTTTAGAATGCAAAAGCTATACCTATGTTCGTTGTCAGCCCGTTGCAGTCGCTTGCCTCAAAACTAGGCCACAGCTCCACTACGACGCCTGTATTGCTATGCCACTTTCGGATTCCCAACGGGACGCCTAGAAAGCCCTAGATCTAAGCTAGAAGACCAAGGAATCGAGAGAAGAGAGGTGAAAGGTGCATCTGAAACTGAGGCTCGGCACCTCTATTTATAGGCAACGAACGGAATGTCTGTTCCTCATCGTTGCGTCCGTTATTCCGACGAACGTTGCTTCTTATTTCCCATCAAGTGCGTAAGCAATGACGCATTCTGATGGCACGAACGCTGCGTCCGATCCCCGGACGTTGCATCCGTCCCTCCTGACCCTCCGGACCATTTTTTATCATTCTAGGTCTTTTTTTGTAGTGACCCAACCCGGATCCACTATCTTATCAGAGTTTTAGTAAAAGCGCACGCAATAAAAGATTAAAGCGTAAAGAGCGGATAATTAAAATACAACAAATCCAATCGGCATAATACAACCGACGCTATCATAAGTGTATAAGTACTGTTATACAACCAAATCGAAAGTTCAGGGTAAATAAATCCCTACCCTCTACAACCTCGCACTCCCCAAAGCTCAGTCTTGCTAAGAGCCGTTTGGACCGTCCAGCCTCAAACCTGCCCCGCCACAAGGTACACAATACCCAAACACAGGGGCGTGAGCTAGAACGCTCAATACGAAGCAATGATATAAATACAAATATGTAAGGCCCAAAAATATTATATTATTAATTATGAAATTTGAGAATTAAATTTCATATTAAGGGCTAATATTGATTTGAGAAGTTATGGAAATGATAGATTTAATTTTCTAGCCGAAAATATTTAATTTGAGAATTTACGGATTTTGAGAATTAAATTCCGAGAATTCTTAAATTAAAAGAATAAATATTTGATTTGAATATTTATGGAATTTGAGATTAAATTCCATATTTCAGAAATTAAAGAAAATGTATTTTGAAGATGAAACCCGACTAGGGGTTGATTTGAGAATATCAAAGATTCGAGGGCTAAAGTGCGAAAGGCCGGTATTATTGATTTAATCCGAATTTATTTAATTTTAATCCGAGTCTATTTAATTTGGGAATATTTAGAGTTTCGATTTTAATTCTAATATTCTTAAATTATTTTGGATTGAAATTGAATTAAAACGAAGGCCGAGGATGAATTGCAATTTCTGAAGACTTGAGGGCTAAATTGCAAAATATGCAATACATATCCGATTTTTGAATAATGAATCAGCCTTGATACGTGTTATGTTATTTTTCAATTCGGAATTCTGAAGCTGAGAACAGAGAAGTCGAGAGTTTTTATATTTCTTTGAATTCGATTTCTTCAAATCGCCGTAACTTTTGCGTCGGTTGTCCTATTTCGATTTCGAAAGATGTTCTGGAATCCTTGAGATGAGGCCTTCGATTTTATGTAAGTATTTTTTTCTCTCGGAATGTTTTGAAGAACAGAATTTGGCAGAGAACAGTACTTTGATATAGTTTCATGTTCTTGATCGTATATGTGTTTCGTGTCAAGACCGGAACGATGAGTTATTGTTATATGAACTTCTGAGTATTTCAGCATGTTTTTGACTTGTTAACATGTGATTATAGCTGCTGATATGTGAAGTATGAATGATATGAAGTGATTAGAAGTTGATAAGAAGTTCATAATGAATTCGATACCGAGTCGGTTCCCGATTTTCAATCGCTACGCCGCCGGTTGATGTTTTGACTTCGTTTTGATAGCCTATAACTGATTTGAGATAGTTGTTTAGATGTTATGAATGTTATGGCATTTGTATTTCTCAATTTCAGTTGAGTTTCGAAGGCTAACGATTCAAGACTCCGAGTTATATCGAATAAGAAGAAGTTGAAGTTTGAAATGATGTTGATTGAATCTATATTGATGATTTTGATTCAATTCTGAAATGATTGAATAGAATGAGGTTTGATATACATGTTTTGATGATATGTTTCAGAGTTTAATAGGAGACTATTGACTCAAGAACCTCAACTTGAAACCAAAGAAGAAGTGATCAAGATTGAAGTAAATGTGATTGAAGATTGATTATGATTGAATGAGCAGATTTGCTATGAGTTGTGGTACTTCCTATCCAGATGTGGACCATCGTCAACTCGAGAATGAAAGGTATAATGACGACATCGAGATTCAGGAAGTTTGAAACTCAAGATCGATTCTTCTTGAGTTCTTCTGCCAAAACCACATACTTGTTTATGTTTCGATTTGATTTTGATGTTGTCGATCCATCCCAGGTTGTGGATCTTTGATTTTGAGTCGATATGATTTTGATACGATGATGATATGAATTGATTTGATGCCAAGGTCGGAGGGTGACCTTATTTTCTAGCCCAGAATGGCTACGATAGATGGATATCCATGTCAAGATCGGATACGAATCTTGATGGCAACGAAGTGATAAGAATCAATTCTTGAGATAAGCGCGCTATATAAATCGAGTCTTGATTTGAAGTTGAGCCGATATATGCGTTATCTTTACTCTATTCTTGAGTTGATATGTTTAGAGTTGATATGAATTTATTTAACGCATTTATATGTCGATTTTACTGAGAATGATTTCTCATCGGAGTTTATCCGGCTGTTGCTTTGTTTTGTATGTGTGCATTGCAACAAGATGGACAGGAGCTTTGTTGAGACGACTTTGATAGCTCGGGAGAGAGATGTAGCAACTGTGGACTCGGGTTTTAAGCAGAAGAATGGTAGTTAGATAGCATCAAACTTGATATGAACTTATAGACTTGAAGCTCACTTATGACTTTAGTGTAGCTTACGATTTAATGCCTTTTACGTTATTTGTTTGATGTAAGAATCGCATGATTAGATGCTCAAGTTGTTGTAAATGATTATATGCATGTTCTCAGATTTTATAACATGCTTAGAATTGATTTGGATGAGAATTTATACCTTGTACTACAGTTTTGACAGCAATAGATCAGCAGCAGAATTTGAGCAAAAGATGGCTCGCTCAATCGGGTAAAAGTTACCGATCGAGCAAGGCCTGTTTTTCATGAGCAGAGAATTCGATTTTATTGCTCGCTCGATCGGCTAACTTTGCCGGATCAAGCGAGGCCAATATATGTGCAGACCCGAGAATTTGATATTTTGCTCGCTCGATCGGCTGACTTTGCCCGATCGAGCGAGGCTCGGAGATTTTAAAAAAAAAATTTCTGCTCTTGATTTATTATTCTTTAATTGTTTGATTAATTATTTAATTAATCATTAGCTGCCCTAAGATGAGATTAGCAACTCGAGGTCCCCACAACAGGTGGTATCAGAGCGTAGGTTCTGGACTGAGATAGAAGCTGAGCGGGGTAGAGTGAGTCATATGCATTTATAGTATTGCATGATTATGCATTATTTGATTCGATGATTTAATAAATTGCATTTACTCTTGATCTACCTTTGAAATTAAATTGATTAATTTACTGATTTGTAAATTTTCGAATTCTTATCGATGTTATTATAAGAATTTCCCCGGGTAATGTAAGCACCCAGAATTGAAGAGAATATTGTTCTTTGGGTGATGTAAGCATCCCAGACTGACAGAGTTGTATGGCCAGACTGACATAATGGCATGGTCAGATTGAACAGAACTGTATTATTGCTCAGCTGAATGAAGTATCTCTGATTAAACAGAATAGAATATCAGCGAATGACTAGATGTATTGTAGGTAGAAGTTGTTCTGAAGAACTGATTAATCGTTCAGATAACTGAAAGAGACAGATGAATTATGTATTAGATTGATTGTCTACCAACTTCGAAACCTAGCAATCAGCTGATGAATTTTGATGAAGAAATGATGAAAGAACAGAGGTATATTAATTTGTTGGTAAGTGTTTAGAATATGATTTTGTTATAGTTCTTTGCCACAACAGATAGAAATGATGAGAAAGAAAAATATACCATCTCGAAGTTGAATATTTTGAATATTGAAGAATGTTTTATTAGAATTTTCAAGCCTACTATGATTCTTTGAATTGTAAATGATCAGAAGCTCAAGATTGAGTTGTTTAATTATGGCTTGAATTCGAAGAATATGTCTGAATAAATGCTGATGACTGAAGTATGTTATGAAAGACATAGTCTTGTTTAATAGAACTGAAGCTGAATGATGAAGCAAAAAGACTGAAATTGTAAAGATGCTACGGTGTGTGAGAAAAACACATATTTAGCTACAATTTCTATTCTAGAAGTATACAGAGAATCAGAATGAAATTGCACCTGAGAATGAAATTTCAGGTAACAGATTCATTTTTTTTTATCTGTTTATTATTGGTGCAATAGATTCATAATAGCTGAAATCTTATTATATGATCACCTCTGTATCGGAAAAGAGATTGTGTGAATTGAACTGAAGAATGGAACTATTATTTCGATGAACTGAAACTGAAGATGATTTAGTTCGTATTGAAATATCTGTTTATATTGCATGATAGATGATGATTCAATAATCGAATATAGATTAGTAGAAGAATTGATGATAAGAAGCGATTAAATTAGATCAGTAAGAACATAATGTGCAATTGAATATGATGATATAGAATCTCGAATTAAGATTCTGTGATTTCGGGTTGATATATGATGTTTAATTACAGAAATATTCCAAAATCAGTATACTCGATGCACTAGATATGTTTATGATCTAAACCAGAATTGAAAGATATGCCGATGAGTAGAGATGACAGATATATTTCAGTAAGATTCTTGACTGTAGTTTAAGTTGTGAACTGGAATTTATCAGAGAATTGATAAGTTTATGAATTGAATACTGCTTTTGAGGTTTCTCGAGTAGATGATAATATGAAAATCAGTTACAGATGAGTCTTTTATTTGATTTTACTAAAGTTATTACATCATAAATCATGATTTTTGAAATTCTTGATATTAATTTCGAGGTTTTGGTACCGACCTCAATCGATTTTTATGGACTCTTATTCTTTGTTAGGGTCTGATTTGATTTACTTGTCTTGAGTTGAGATGCTAGTGAGTTGTTTTCACTTAGCATATTGTCATTAATATTATTGTTCTGTGGATGGATGACCTTGATTTAAGTGAGTTTCCCTTATTATGAATTTCAATAGTTACTGATTGGTTGATGTATACATTCAGTAGATTATAATATTTTGGACTCGTAACTGATAGAATTTCCAATTGAGATTTGGGAAATAGAACAAATAGAAGAGATGAATGCGTGATTGATTGATCTTTTGAATTTATGTGCTTGAAGTATCGAGATACATACTAAACCAGTCAGAATTACTGTAATCCAAATTAAGTGAGAATTGATTTGGAAGGATTAACGCACATTGAGATGAGATTAAGTTACTAGAATTCAATTGAGGAATATAAATGAAGAATGAAACAGGCATGCGATCAATTGATTTCAGATTTTTGTGTATTTTGGTTTGAATATTCAAATGAATATATGACCAAACGGAATGATTTTTGATTGAAAGCAATCCAGAACTGTTTCGAAGATGAAAGAAACACGGAAAGTAAACTGAAGTGATGAGAATTCAGTATAGAATGCCATATAGAGATATGAATTGAAGCCTCAGATCAGAATGAATGATTTTTATTATGATTGATTATTTGATTGTGCCTGATCTTTTCGAAAAGAGATATCATCCAATAATTGTTTTATCAGACGATAAAGCAAATAGAAGTAACAGAATTAGTACGTTTTCAAAGTTAAACGTACATAGAGTTTCCGATGAATTTGAAAATCGTTGACCAGATGAGTTCAGTGATAGTTTAGAAACTCCAGAATTGTTACGAGATTGCGATTTGAAAGAATATTTTGCGAAACTACCAAGTTGAAACAGTTTATGTGAAGTAAACAAGTGGTAGTTAGGAACAGATTGATGGAAATTACTAGATACGATAATTTGTCTGTATGATCAACTCACTGAATTGTGATTAGATTCGTTGTAAGACGAATAGTAAGCCAAGAAATAATGTTTCAGATTGAAACATTGGGTTTACTATTACATTGTAATACAGATGATACGAAGACTTTGAGTACTTTTTGAGGTAAAGGTACAATTTGATATCCTTGAAGTGGAAGAATAATCAGAGAAGATGAATTGAAATTCGGAAATGAATTTTATCTGATGTGATACCGATTATCAACATATTTGAATACTTTGAAATCTGTGAATACAGCATATACTCTGATTACTAGATAGTCCGAATAGACTAATCAGATTTGTGGAATACACTGTATGAGATGTGAATAACAGCTGTCTATTTAGATCCGTGACGAAGATAGAGATATGATGAATTACAGGAATGATTACAATCTATTGTCAGGAGTAAGACTTTAGATTTATTCGATAGAATGTGACATCGATTGATTGATTGATGTTCTGAGAGTTGGTTATATGTGATTGCATTACACCAATTATCGATTGATGGATTATCTGAGTTGATTTTCCAGATATTGAGAATATTCTCAGAACTTTAATATCTGATTCGGTATTACTTGTCTTGATGTATTGCCACTTGATGATTATAATTCCTGTAACAACTAATGAATCGATTTTGAGATAATGTTATGATGATATGATGAAAATAAATCCGATTTCTTTGTGTTGAAATGATACTACTGAAGTATATGACATCAGATCAGACATGATTTGTTGATATTAGATCAGATTTGATTTAAGAGACACAAAGATATTGAATATGAATCTGTATGGAATGAAAACAAAGAAGATGAATCAAAATTAGTAATTGAATGATAGATATAACTTTTGAAGCTAAAATTGATTAGTTAAGTGGAAAAGTTATTCTTGAAACATCATTCAATTCAGAATAGAGAAAGAGCAGAGTTTAATTTACAGATTCAGAATATGAATGTGAATACTGATTTTGAAGCGATGAATATAATTACAGTGTAGACTTGATATATCTTCTATGCGGAGCATCAGAATGATATCGAGAAAGAAACAAGTCGTTACTGAAGTTGAATTTCACTGACTGAGATATCAGATGGAATTGATGATTCTATTGAACGATTTAGTCTTTTCAGTTTGATATGATGGATCTGATTTGTTTCATGAGAATAAGAGAAGGAAGTATCAGAAGATTCTTCTAATGTACTTTATTTAAATGAGATAGATATTGACGAGATTCTGAGTTCAGTCGATTGTTCGACAAATCCTTGATTGAAGAAAGAAACAGCTCAGAACAAAGTCGTTTCAATGACTTAATACAGAGTGGTTGATTGAAGTGAGAATCACTTCAGATAATCATTCAGTCTATTAGATTTGATATTCTGGATGAATACGATTTCGAAAACGAAATCATTTCTTAGAAGGGAGGAATTGTAAGGCCCGAAAATATTAAATTATTAATTATGGAACTTGAGAATTAAATTTCATATTAAGGGCTAATATTGATTTGAGAAGTTATGAAAATGATAGATTTAATTTTCGAGCCGAAAATATTTAATTTGAGAATTTACGGATTTTGAGAATTAAATTTCGAGAATTCTTAAATTAAAAGAATAAATATTTGATTTGAATATTTATGAAATTTGAGATTAAATTCCATATTTCGGAAATTAAAGAAAATGTATTTTGAAGATGAAACCCGACCAGGGGTTGATTTGAGAATATCAAAGATTCGAGGGCTAAAGTGCGAAAGGCCCGGATTATTGATTTAATCCGAATTTATTTAATTTTAATCCGAGTCTATTTAATTTGGGAATATTTAGAGTTTCGATTTTAATTCTAATATTCTTAAATTATTTTGGATTGAAATTGAATTAAAACGAAGGCCGCGGACTGAATTGCAATTTCTGAAGACTTGAGGGCTAAATTGCAAAATATGCAATACATATCCGATTTTTGAATAATGAATCAGCCTTGATACGTGTTATGTTATTTTTCAATTCAGAATTCTGAAGCCGAGAACAGAGAAGTCGAGAGTTCTTATATTTCTTTGAATTCGATTTCTTCAAATCGCCATAACTTTTGCGTCGGTTGTCCGATTTTGATTCCGAAAGATGTTCTGGAATCCTTGCGACGAGGCCTTAGATTTGATGTAAGTATTTTGTTCTCTCGGCATGTTTTGAAGAACAGAATTTGGCAGAGAACAGTACTTTGATATAGTTTCATGTTCTGGATCGTATATGTGTTTCGTGTCGAGACCGGAACGATGAGTTATTGTTATATGAACTTCTGAGTATTTCAGCATGTTTTTGACTTGTTAACATGTGATTATAGCTGCTGATATGTGAAGTATGAATGATATGAAGTGATTAGAAGTTGATAAGAAGTTCATAATGAATTCGATACCGAGTCGGTTCCCGATTTTCAATCGCTACGCCGCCGGTTGATGTTTTGACTTCGTTTTCATAGCCTATAACTGAGTTAAGATAGTTGTTTAGATGTTATTAATTTTATGGCATTTGTATTTCTCAATTTCAGTTGAGTTTCGAAGGCTAACGATTCAAGACTCCGAGTTATATCGAATAAGAAGAAGTTGAAGTTTGAAATGATGTTGATTGAATCTATATTGATGATTTTGATTCAATTCTGAAATGATTGAATAGAATGAGGTTTGATATACATGTTTTGATGATATGTTTCAGAGTTTAATAGGAGACTATTGACTCAAGAACCTCAACTTGAAACCAAAGAAGAAGTGATCAAGATTGAAGTAAATGTGATTGAAGATTGATTATGATTGAATGAGCAGATTTTCTATGAGTTGTGGTACTTCCTATCCAGATGTGGACCATCGTCAACTCGAGAATGAAAGGTATAATGACGACATCGAGAGTCAGGAAGTTTGAAACTCAAGATCGATTCTTCTTGAGTTCTTCCGCCAAAACCACATACTTGTTTATGTTTCGATTTGATTTTGATGTTGTCGATCCATCCCAGGTAGTGGATCTTTGATTTTGAGTCGATATGATTTTGATAAGATGATAATATGAATTGATTTGATGCCAAGGTCGGAGGGTGACCTTATTTTCTAGCCCAGAATGGCTACGATAGATGGATATCCATGTCAAGATCGGATACGAATCTTGATGGCAACGAAGTGATAAGAATCAATTCTTGAGATAAGCGCGCTATATAAATCGAGTCTTGATTTGAAGTTGAGTCGATATATGCGTTATCTTTACTCTATTCTTGAGTTGATATGTTTAGAGTTTATATGAATTTATTTAACGCATTTATATGTCGATTTTACTGAGAATTATTTCTCACCGGAGTTTATCCGGCTGTTGCTTTGTTTTGTATGTGTGCATTGCAACAGAAGGGGCAGGAGCTTTGTTGAGACGAATTTGATAGCTCGGGAGAGAGATGTAGAAAGTGTGGACTCGGGTTTTAAGCAGAAGAATGGTAGTTAGATAGCATCAAACTTGATATGAACTTATAGACTTGAAGCTCACTTATGACTTTAGTGTAGCTTACGATTTAATGCCTTTTACGTTATTTGTTTGATGTAAGAATCACATGATTAGATGCTCAAGTTGTTGTAAATAATTATATGCATGTTCTCAGATTTTATAACGTGCTTAGAATTGATTTGGATGAGAATTTATACCTTGTACTACAGTTTTGACAGCAATAGATCAGCATCAGAATTTGAGCAAAAGATGGCTCGCTCGATCGGGTAAAAGTTACCGATCGAGCGAGGCCTGTTTTTCATGGGCAGAGAATTCGATTTTATTGCTCGCTCGATCGGCTAACTTTGCCGGATCGAGCGAGGCAAATATATGTGAAGACCCGAGAATTTGATATTTTGCTCGCTCGATCGGCTAACTTTGCCCGATCGAGCGAGGCTCGGAGATTTAAAAAAAAAAAAAAAATTCTGCTCTTGATTTATTATTCTTTAATTGTTTGATTAATTGTTTAATTAATCATTAGCTGCCCTATGATGAGATTAGCAACCCGAGGTCCCCACAAAATATGCGCATGCAGATGATTTAAAACTCAATTGAAAACACTTGCTCATGGCGCCGAGAATATACAGTACCGGCTAGAGAGCTACTCTACGGGGTACTCGTATATTCCATATCAGGGCTGAGCCAACCCCATCCTGATCCGAAACCAAAACAAGATACAAGTCCCATATGGAAACTGTCATACCTGACTCGAGTCCAAAATGAGATCATCGTTCCCTATGGAGACTATCAATGACTCACATCTCTCCGGATGCAGTCACACGTAAAATCATGTATGTGCTAAGACGGTAAAACATGCTAAAACATGATAAAACATATAGCATATACTCATGCAACATATAAGCAAAATATATCATGCCGGCTATCTCGGTCAGAACTTACGTACCTCTAACACTGCTGGTCAAACCTAGCTCCACTGACCTAGAATCCAAGCCTACTAGTCCAGTCTACAGCTACTACAATGCAAATATACATGCATCAACAATAAAGCTCTAAAAGCCTTAACTAAGCTATTGCATACTCCTAAATATTTTTAGGATGCCAAAGCTATACCTGCGTCCGTCGTTATCCCTTTGCTATCAATAGCCTCAAAACTAGGCCGTAGCTCCGCGACGACGTCTAGATCACTAAGCCACTTCCGGATTCCCCGTAGGACGCCTAGATCTCACTAGATCTGAGTTAGAAGGCTTAGGAATTGATAGAGAAGAGAGGGAATTGGTGCGAGAAAATGAATTCTCGGACCCTCTATTTATAGGCAACGTTCGGAGCCTCCGAACCTGGTTCGGATCGTCCAAACACGATCGGAACCTCAGATCACTCCTTCGGAGCGTCCGATCGCCCAATATTATGTCAGCCATGATGTCACCTTGCTGATATAAGCGATGACGTGTGCCCTGGTCCTGATCGGAACGTCCGATCTTACCGACAGAGCTTCCGATCCACTTCGGAGCCTCCGATCCTGAGTTCTGATCCTCCGAACCCATTCGGAGCCTCCTGACTTGGTTTGGAGCTTCCGATCCACCCGAACCCTTGGGACCTTCCCGGCTATTTTCGAGTGTCCTGAATCCATTTCTGAATTCCGTTATCCCAACAGAAACTTACTTAATCATGTTTTACTTAATCTAAACATGATCACGTGATTAATTACTCATTAATCACTAATTAGAAATGCGGGTTACTACATTCTCCCCCAATTAAGAAATTTCGTCCTCAAAATTAAAGTGAGGAAAACATAAATAGCCAACCAAATGTTCTTTATTACAACTGAACAAGTACAAACTCGATACTAAGAAGTACAAAAATCTCAAAATAACTCGGGGTGCTCGGCTAACATCCGACTCTCCAACTCCCAAGTAGCTTCCTCGGTACCTCTGCGCTGCCACTGTACCATCACCAACGGTATACGCTTGTTACGATGTACCATATCCTTCCTGTCAAGAATCCGTAGAGGTTTCTCCACATATGACAGATCCCGATCTACCTTTACCTCGGTCGGATGCAAAATATGCGACTCGTCCGCCACATACTGCCTCAACAAGGACACATGGAACACATCGTGGATCTCCGAAAGATCGGGTGGCAAGGCCAGACGATAAGCCACATCCCCAACCTTCTCGAGAATCTCGAAAGGACCAATAAATCTAGGTGTCAGCTTACCCTTGCGACCAAACCTCATCACCTTCCGGAAAGGTGACACACACAAGAAAACATACTCTCCTACCTCAAAATGAAGTGGCCTACGGTGGGTGTTTGCGTAGCTAGCCTGTCGATCCTGGGCTGCCTTAACCCTGCGTCAGATCAACTCTAATGCATCAATCATCTGTTGAATCATCTGAGGACCCTCAACCTGACGCTCGCCAACCTCGTCCCAAAACAAAGGTGTACGACAACCGCGTCCATAAAGAGCCTCAAATGGTGCCATGCCAATGCTGCGATGGAAACTATTGTTGTAGGCGAACTCCACCAAGGGTAAATGATTATGCCACGCTGGACCAAAATCCATCACTGCCGCGCGAAGCATATCCTCTAGAGTGCGAATAGTACGCTCCGACTGTCCGTCCGTCTCTGGATGATAAGCCGTACTCAAGCTCAAAGTAGTACCAATGGCTCGCTGGAAACTACCCCAAAATCTTGAGGTGAACCTCGGACATCTATCGCTGACAATGCTCAATGAAATCCCATGCAATCGAACAATCTCTCGCACATACAATTGCGCCATCCTATCAAAGGTGTAATCACGGTTATAGGGAAGAAAATGCGCTTACTTCGACAACCGATCCACAACAACCCAAATAGCATCACAATTCCTGGAAGACATAGGCAAGTGGGTGACAAAGTCCATCGTCACATGCTCCCACTTCCATTCAGGAATCTCTAGGCTGTGAAGTAACCCTCCGGGTCATCTAAACTCTGCCTTGACTTGTTGACACACAAGGAATCAGGACACAAACTGATAAACGCTGCGCTTCATCCCTTTCCACCAAAATCAAGTGCGAAGATCCTTATACATCTTCATGCTGCCTGGATGTACAGAGAATTGACTGCGGTGAGCTTGCGATAAGATCTCATCCCTCAAAGTAGGATCCTCGGGTACCACAACTCGACCAGAAAGACACAACAGGTCGTCTCCCTGCAAATGGAAACCAGAAGTGTTATCACCCTCAGCCAGCCGGGCCAACTTCTGAGTCTTCAGATCAGAATTCTGAGCTTCCCGGATTCGTCTGTATAGCGCTGGCTCTGCAAGCACAGAAAAGACACGAATCCCTTGTTGTTCTTTCTTATGCCGGAACGTGAATCCCAAAGAACAACACTCCTCCACTGCCTTCGAAACCGAACTGGTACGAAGGGAACTCACATAAACCTTGCGACTAAGCGCATCAACAACGGGATTTGAAGAACCTGGATGGTACTTGATCTCACAATCTTAATCCTTCAACAGATTCATCCAAAGACGCTGCCGCATGTTCAACTCATCCTGAGTGAATAGATACTTCAAACTCTTATGATCGGTGAAGATCTCAAATCGTTCTCCGTACAAATAGTGACGCCATATCTTAAGAGCAAAGACAATGGCTGCAAGCTCTAAATCATGTACGGGATAGTTCTCCTCGTGAGTCTTCAGCTGTCTGGAGGCATAAGCAATCACGTGGCCATTCTGAGTCAACACACACCCCAAACCCTGGAGAGAAGCATCAGTGAAGACTACAAAACCACCTGATCCAGATGGTAAAGCAAGAACTGGAGCTGTCGTCAGACGACGTCTCAACTCACGAAAACTGTCTTCACAAGCATCAGACCAAATGAAAGAAACGTCTTTCTTCATCAATTGAGTCAAAGGCTTAGCTATCTGAGAGAAATTCTCCACAAAACGACGATAGTATTCTGCTAAACCAAGGAAACTACGAATCTCAGAAGCTGTAATCGGTCGTGAACAATTCAGAATATCCTCTGTATTGCTAGGATCAACAGATACGCCATCCTAAGAAATGACATGACCAAGGAACACAACTCGGTCAATCCAGAAGTCACACTTACTCAGCTTTGCGTACAACTGTCTCTCCCTCAAGACCTGCAGTACAGTATAGAGATGGTAGACATGCTCATCCATGCTGCGAGAATACACCAAAATGTCATCGATGAACACCACCACGAACTTATCCAGAAAGTCGCGGAAAACTCTGTTCATCAGATCCATAAAAATAGCTGGAGCATTCGTCAAACCAAACGGCATCACTAGAAACTCATAGTGTCCATACCGCGTATGAAATGCTGTCTTAGGAACATCCTCTTGTCGAACTCGCAACTGATGATACCCAGACCGAAGATCAATCTTCGAATAGATAGAAGTACCCTGCAACTGATCAAAAAGATCATCTATCCGCGGAAGAGGATACTTATTCTTTACTGTCACCTGATTCAACTGGCGGTAGTCAATACACAACCGCATCAAACCATCCTTCTTCTTGACAAACAGTACTAGGGCTCCCCATGGCAAAACACTAGGTCTAATATAACCCTTATCAAGAAGATCTTGCAATTGCTTCTGCAGCTCTTTCATTTCTGACGGTGCCAATTGGTAAGGAGTTCTTGAAATCGGTGTAGTCCCTGGCATTAACTCAATGCCAAACTCAATCTCCCTTACTGGTGGCAAACCTGGAATCTCCTCCGGAAACACATCTGGAAAGTCACAAACCACTGGTATCTCTTGGATATCTGGCTCTCCTGAGGATGCGTCAATGGCGTAGATAAGGTAGCCTTCCCCGCCAGACTCTAAAGCACACCGTGCCTTCAGAGCTGAAACCATTGGAATCGGGGGTCGCGCTCCCTCACCATAGAAATATCATTACTCATCATCCTCTGGACGAAACTGGACAAACCTCTGATAGCAATCCACTATCGCTCGGTAGGTAGTTAATAGATCTATCCCAATGATGCAATCGAAATCCTCCATCGCTAGAATCATCAGGTTAGCACTAAGATGATGTCCCTCAAAATCTAGAACACAACCCACAACTAGATGCTTGGCTAAAACCTCGCTCCCCATAGGAGTAGAAACCACTAGCAACACGTCTAAAGGAATAAACGACAATCTATACTTCTTAGCAAAACGTGCTGAGACAAAAGAATGCGATGCACCGGTATCAATTAAAACGTATGCAAGAAAACCACATAAGCTACAGATACCTGCAATCATCTGATCGCTGTCAGCCTCTGCCTGCTCCTGGTTAAGCGCAAAGACCTGACCCTGGGTACGTGGCCTCAAAGAAAAATGACCCCGAGAAGGAGTCTGAGTAGGCTGTCTCTGAGACTGCTGCGGATGCTGGCACTGCTACGAATACTGCTAATGGAAAGGTGGCTGTTGGTACTGAGGTGGCTGAACAGATGCTTGAAAACCTCCGGAACCACTCGCTGCCCCAATCAGCATAGGACAATCTCTCTTCATGTGACCCTCCTGGCCACACTGGAAACATGCAGTGGTCGATCGACCACAGTGCCCTGGCGGATGTCTGCGTTGGCCCTGAATACACCGGTTTGGTCTCTGTCCACCAAAACGATGCACTCCACCAGATCCAGAGGAAGAACAAGAAGTACCTCCTGGCTTCTTGAAGGACTGTCCTCTCGGACCCAAAGGACTAGAGCTCGCTGGCCTGGAAGAAGAAGAGAAAAGTCCCCTGTTCCTCCGAATACTGTCCTCGGCCTGGCGACAACGGTCCACCAATTCCTCGTAAGTACCATCGTCGCCCACAGCAACCACACGATGAATGTCAGGGTTCAAACACTGAAGGAAATGATCAAACTTCGCCATAGAACTATCAGCAATATGAGGACAAAAGGGTAGCAGATCAAAGAACTTCTGCTGGTACTCCTCGATCGTCATCGTCCCCTGTCGCAAACTCAACAACTCACTGGCTTTCGCCTGACGAAGAGCTGGAGGAAAATAAAATCTCTGATAGGCAGTACGGAACTCAACCCAAGTAGCTGCACCTCTGGCTGCTATGAACGGTGCAGAAGTAGATCTCCACCACTTCCTCGCTCTGCCCTCAAGCATAAAGGCAAGAATCTCCATCCTATCCTCAGGCATGCAACGGAACTCCTGTAAGCACTGCTCCATCCTCTCCATCCAATCCTCCACCTCTTCAGCTGTCTCACCACCCGTCAAAGGCTTCGGGCTAACTTCCTTGAATCTACGCATGCTCACTCGCCTGCGCTCCTCGGGCTGTCCCCGACGTCTATGATCGTCCGGATCGCCCCAAGATTTCCATCTACGCTACCATGACTCTCGTTGTAATCTGCCATCTTTTACATAAGAACAGATAATTACTTAATCCGCTTTACAATATTCCCAGTGCAATGCGTCGCTCTGATACCAAAAATGTAGTGACTCAACCTAGATCCACTATCTTATCAGAGTTTTAGTAAAAGCGCACGCAATAAAAGCTTAAAGCGTAAAGAGCGGATAATTAAAATACAACAAATCCAATCGGCAGAATACAACCGACGCTATCATAAGTGTATAAGTACTGTTATACAACAAAATCGAAGGTTCAGGGTAAATAAATCCCTACCCTCTACAACCTCGCACTCCCCAAAGCTCAATACTGCTGAGAGCCGTCTGGACCGTCCAGCTTCAAACCTGCCCCGCCACAAGGTACACAATACCCAAACATAGGGGCGTGAGCTAGAACGCTCAATACGAAGCAATGATATAAATACAAATATGCGCACGCAGATGATTTAAAACTCAAGTGAAAACACTTGCTCATGGCGTCGAGAATATACAGTATCGGCTAGAGAGCTACTCTGCGGGGTACTCGTATATTCCATATCAGGGCTGAGCCAACCCCATCCTGACCCGAATCCAAAACAGGATACAAGTCCCATATGGAAACTGTCATACCTGACTCGAGTCCAAAATGAGATCATCGTTACCTATGGAGACTGTCAATGACTCACATCTCTCCGGATGCAGTCACACGTAAAATCATGTATGTGCTAAGATGGTAAAACATGCTAAAACATGATAAAACATATAGCACATACTCATGAAACATATAAGCAAAATATATCATGCCGGCTATCTCGGTCAGTACTTACGTACCTCTAACACTGCTGGTCAAACCTAGCTCCACTGACCTAGACTCCAAGCCTACTAGTCCAGTCTACTGCTACTACAATGCAAATATCCATGCATCAACAATAAAGCTCTAAAAGCCTTAACTAAGCTATTGCATACTCATAAATATTTTTTGGATGCCAAAGCTATACCTGCGTCCGTCGTTAGCCCTTTGCTGTCAATAGCCTCAAAACTAAGCCGTAGCTCCGCGACGACGTCTAGATCACTAAGCCACTTTCGGATTCCCCATAGGACGCCTAGATCTCCCTAGATCTGAGTTATAAGGATTAGGAATTGAGAGAGAAGAGAGGAATTGGTGCGAGAAAATGAATTCTCGGACCCTCTATTTATAGGCAATGTTCGGAGCCTCCGAACCTGGTTCGGATCGTCCGAACATGATCGGAACCTCCGATCCCTCCTTCGAAGAGTCCGATCGCCCAATATTACGTCAGCCATGACGTCACCTTGCTGATGTAAGCGATGACGTGTGCCCTGGTCCCGATCGGAACGTTCGATCTTACCGACGGAGCTTCCGATCCACTTCGGAGCCTCCGATCCTGAGTTCGGATCCTCCGAACCCGTTCGGAGCCTCTTGACTTGGTTCGGAGCTTCCGATCCACCCGAACCCTTGGGACCTTGTCGGCTATTTTCGAGTGTCCTGAATCCATTTCTGAAGTCTGTTATTCTAACAGGAACTTACTTAATCATGTTTTACTTAATCTAAACATGATCACGTGATTAATTACTCATTAATCACTAATTAGAAATGCGGGTTACTACAATTTCTGAACTCCGCTAATCCATTAGAAGTTTCCTTAATCACGTTTAACTCAACTAACATGATTTATTGGAGTGATTAACACTTAATCGCCAATTTCGGGTACGGGCTACTACAGCATAGATAAGGTAGCCTTTCCCGCCAGACTCTAAAGCACGCCGGTCTTTCAGAGCAAAAACCACTGGCATCGGGGGTCGAGCTCCCTCACCATAGAAGTACCACGTATCGCCATCCTTCGGACAAAATTGCACGAACCTCTAATAGAAATCCACTATTGCTCTATAGGTAGTCAGAAAATCTATATCAATGATACAATCAAAATTTTCCATGGCCAAAACCATCAGGTTAGCACTAAGTTTATGTACCTCGAAATCCAGAATGCAATCCATAACTAGATCTTAGCCAAAACCTCTTGACCCATAGGAGTCGAAACAACTAGCAATACGTCTAATGGAATATAGGGTAGACTATGCCTCTTAGCAAATCGTGCCGAAATAAACGTGTGATGCACCAGTGTCAATCAAGACATAAGCAGAAATATCACAGAAGCTACAGGTATCTGCAATCATCTGATCACTGTCTGCCTCCGCCTGCTCCTGGTTCAGTTCAAAGACCTGCCCTGAACACATGGCCGTAAAGAAGAATGACCTCGGGAAGAAGTTTGTTGCGGCGGCGGCTATGACTGCTAGCACTGCTGCTGAGAGTGCTGATGCTGCACAGATGCGTGAGTACCTAAGGATCCACTCGCTGCTCCCATCAGAGTAGGGCAGTCCCTCTTCATATGTCCCTCCTGTCCACACTAAAAACATGCGCTGGTCACTCAAGGACACTAACCTGCAGGATGTCTTCGTCTGCACTGCTGACAACTGTTCCACTTCTGGCCACTAAATCGGTGCACACCGCCGGATCCAGAGGAAGAAGAAGAAGTGCCTCCCTGTTTCTTGAAGCACTGGCCTTTCGGCCCCAAAGAGCTAGTTGGTCTAGAAGAAGAACCCATGGACCTGTTCCTACGAATGATGTCCTCTGCCTGGTGACAACTGCTCACCAAGTCCTCATAAGTCAGATCCCCACCCACGGCAACCATCTAGTGAATCTCAGGGTTAAGACCCTGAAGAAAGAGAGTATACTGCACCATAGAGCTACCGGCAAACTGTCAAAAATAAGGGAGAAGCTCGATGAACTTCTGCTGGTACTCGTCAATCGTCATCGTACCATGCCGCAAGCTCAACAACTTGCTGGCCTTCGACTTTAGTAAGGCTGGAGGAAAGTACAACTTCTCAAAAGCCGCTCGGAACTCTTCCTAAGTAGCAACTCCTCTGGCTGCTATGATTGGTGTGGAAACGGTTATCCACCATTTCCTGGCATTGCCCTCCAGTAGGAAACCCAGTGACTGCATCCTCTGCTCCTCAGTACACTGATACTCTCGAAAACAGTTCTCTAAGCGCTCAATCCAGTCCTCGGCACCTCCGGGTTGACACTTATCAATGGCTTTTGACTCATCTGAAGAAAATGATGCATGTTGAATCTCCTTCGCTCTTCGCGATGTCTAGGACAATCCCGTCTACGGTCATGATGATCCTCTCAGTGACCGCTCTCACTGCCGTGACTCTCATCGTACTCTGTCATCTGTTCAATAATATCAGATAATGTATTACTCCGCTTTGCTAATTCCCAATTGCAATGCGCTCTGATACCAATAAATTTAGCGACCCTATCCGGATCTACTACCTAATCAGAGTTAATTAAGTGCATGCAATAATAATAAAAGTCTAAATAGCGGAATATTCAAAATACAACAAGTATGATCGGCAGAATACAACCGACGATACAAATGTGTATAAATACTCTTATACAACCAAATCGAAAGTTTTAAGGGTCACAACCCTACCACTAAAGTCTCGTTGCCACTGACACCGGTCTTACTCCTGATGTGAGCCTCCTGTACCGTCTAGCCTCAAACCTGCCCCGCCACAAGGTATTCCAAGAACACCAAACACAGGGCGTGAGCGACAACGCTCAATACGAAAGCAATGATATATAAACTAATATGCAGCAAGCAAATGACTTTAAAATTATGTGTGAAACAGTCTGCTCAGGGCGCCACCGAATATACAGCACCTTGCCAGAGAGCGACTCTATGGGGGTACTCGTATATTCACCCTATCAACTATAGCATCTACTCCACCGTCGTGGTCACTCCTAGTGATAGCAAAACCAGGGGATGAGACTCCCCAAAACCCGACTCAAATCCAAAACAGGATGCAAGGCTCATATGGAACTCACAATACCTGACTCGAGACCATGATGAGTTACAAGCTCCCTATGGAAACTGTCAATGACTCACATCTCTCGGGATGAGGTCCATTGTAAAAGCATGCATGTGCTAAAGCAGTAAATCATGGAAAACATATAGCACATACTCATGCAACATATAAGCATATATATCATGCCCGCTATCTTGGTCAGTAGTTACGTACCTCTAACACTGCAGGGAAATCCTAGCACCACTGGTTTAGATCACACGCCTACAAGTCCACCCTAAGGCGTCTACAATGCAAATATCCATGCATCATTATTTAAGCTCTAAAATCTTTAATTAAGCTATTCTATACTCCTAAACATTTTTAGGAAGCCAAAGTTATACCTGCATCCGTCGTCAGCCCTTTTCTGTCGATAGCCTCAAAACTAGGCCACAACTTTGCTACGACGCTGGGATCGCTATGCCAGTTCCGGAAGCCCTATAGCAAGTGTAGAAATTCCTAGATCTAAGTTAGAAGCCTAGAAAACATAGAGAAGAGGGAACTTGGTGCGAATTAAAATTATTTCTCCCGCCCCTATATATAGATGGAGTTCGGACCGTCCGAACCCGGTTTGGAATCTCCGATCCCATATTCGGAGCATCCGATCCCCCGATATTACGCCAGCCATGACATCACCTTGCTGACATAAAAGATGATGTATGCCCTGATCCCGATCAAACCTTCCGATCTTGGCTTCGAAACTTCCAAACCACTTTGGATCCTCCAAACTTCTCTTCGGACCATCCAATCTATCTTGCGTTATTTACGCAAGTTTTTAGTAATTATTAACTTAATTATTTTAATTAGTTGCGGGTCACTGCACGAATGCTCCTGATGTGTTCATGGATTTAATGAACAGAATTTTTCTGAGGTATATTGATGAATTTGTTGTGATATTTATTGATGATATCCTAATTTATTCTAAGAATGATATTGAGCATGCATAGCACTTGATAATTATTTTATAGATTTTGAGAACAGGGCAATTGTATGCCAAGATGTCCAAATGCGAGTTTTGGTTGGACAGAGTTGTGTTTCTTGACCATTTTATTTTGGGAGACGGAATTGCAGTCGATCCCAGCAAGGTTAAGGCAGTGATTAACTGGCCTATACCTACTCCTGTTCTTGAGATACGCAGTTTTATGGGTTTAGCGGGGTATTATTGCATATTTATCTGGGGATTCTCTAGTATTGCAAGATGGATTACCCAATTAACCCAAAATAATGTTACTTATGTTTGGACAGATTCCTGTGAGACGAGAATTGTTGAGTTGAAGAAGAGATTGACCAGTGCACCTGTATTAACTATTCCATGAGGTACAGCTTGTTTTATTGTTTATTCTGATGCATCTCATAGAGGTTTGGGTTGCGTGCTTATGCAGCGAGGCCATGTGATAGCCTATGCTTCGAGACAACTAAAGCCACATGAGACCCGATATCACGTACATGATATGATCTTGCAGCCATTGTCTTTGCTATAAATATTTGGCATCATTATTTGTACGGTGATACTTTTGAGATATTTTCTGATCATAAAAGTTTCAATTATTTGTTTTCTCAGGCTGAACTGAATATGAGATAGAGGCGTTGGTTAGACTTGCTGAAATATTTTTACTGTGAGAAAGTCTAATGCGGCCGCCGATACCCTGAGCAGAAAGGTATGCGATTTGTCCTTGTCTACGATGGGTGTATCTAAATTGATTGGGGATTTCTGCACTTCTGGTTTGAATTTTGAGACAGATGTTCAGCCGATCAGAAAATTTGCAATCCAAGATGAACCAGAGTTGCTTATGAGAATTAAAGAAGCACAGAAATCCAATCAGAGCATTCAGAGTTCAGTCGAGAAAGTCAGAGTATCAGGTAAGTGATGATGGAATTTTGTTTGTGAATAACCGTATTATTGTGCCCGATGTTTTAGAGTTGAGGCAGCAGATTCTGAAAGAGGCATATTGCAGTAAGTTCAGTGTCCATATAGGTGGCAAAAAAATGTATAATGACTTGAAAATTCAATTCTGGTGGAAAAATTTGAATAAAGATGTGACAGAATTTGTGTCCAAATGTCTAAACTATCAGCAAGTGAAAGCGAAAAGAAAGCGAACAGGTGGTCTATTGCATAGTTTAGCAGTTCCAGAGTGGAAATGAGATCATATTACCATGGATTTTGTCACCAAACTACCGAGATCCTCGATAGGATGCGATGCAATATGGGTAGTTGTAGACAGACTGAATAAGTTTGCTTGATTTATTCCTTATCAGATGACATACCGGCATGATTAAATGGACAGTATTTATGTGAGAGATGTCGTGAGATTACACGGTGTGCCAAATTCTATTGTGTCTGATCGAGACCCTATATTTACTTCGCACTTTTGGCAAAGTTTGCAGGAAGCTCTTGGTACTCGTTTGTACTTGAGTACAGCGTACCATCCTCAGACTGGCGGACAGTTAGAGCGGACTATTCAGACATTAGAGGATATTTTGAGAGTTGTGGTGCTTGATTTTGGTACTAGCTGATAGGATTCTTTGCCACTTGTCTAGTTTTCCTACAATAACAGCTATCAAGCGAGCATTGAGATGGCTCCTTTTGAAGCGTTATATGGTATGAAGTGCAGATCTTTATTTTTTTGGGATGATATTTCAGAGACACCAGTGATTGGTCCCGACATGACCAGAGAGATGGCAGAAAAAGTGAAGTTGATTCAGTCTAGAATGAAAGCAGCGCAAGATAGACAGGACAAATATGCTAATGTGAGGCGAATACCTTTGTGTTTTGAGCAAGGTGACCGTGTTTTCTTGAAGATATATCATTTCCGAGGTACAGTCCGTTTTGAAAAGAGAGGTAAGTTATCACCGAGATATATTGGGCCATATGAGATTCTAAATAGAGTTGGTGATCTTGAATACAGATTATCTCTCCCACCAGCTCTATTAGGTATACATGATATATTCCACGTGTCTATGTTGAGGAAGTATATGGGGACCTCGAGTGCTAATCTCATACTCACAATACTAATTCAGTCTAACAATTTAAGTCTAATTAATAAGTAATATTCAATTTGAATATTTATCTGAGTAGTAAAAACCAAAAATAATCCAAGACATTTGGCGACGCAAAAAAATACATTTTGCGACGCAACAGCACATCGCGAAAAAGAATATATTTTTTTTTCAATCATGGGTGCGCTCTCTGTTCCAGTCATTTCGGCATAGAATTTGGAAAAATAATCAACATGAAAGTTATAGATCATTGTCTTTGATTTCCAATGCCGCCAACCTCACCCTAATCGAAATTTTCCGTAAAATGTTATACTCATTCTATCAAGATGGGTCGGTACAAAAATTTACAAAAACTTTCAAATCTTACCCAGAACTTCAAGCCTTCAATCTTGCATAAAAACATATATCAAGTAACAAGTATAATCACATGCATCTCTCACATTGTCTAGTACCTTAAATACATAAAAAGGTTTGAATAACCAAGTACTCAACAAGTATTCTTACACAAATCAAGTACACTTAACATCTAAGAATGCTTGACCAACATCTAAGGAGCAAAACATCTTCTAAAACCCGAGATCTCCACTTCTAAAACTTCTTCTCGTGCTCCCCAAGCTAAGTCTGACTCGCTTAAGCTTCAACCTGATGCAATGCACACATACAAGAAAAACACCAGCCGGATAACTCCGGTGAGAATAAATCTCAGTATGAAAGACATATATATAAACATATAAACATATCAAATCCATATTCACTATCACAATTCATAAAGTCCATATACCCTTACCTGTCGGATTTCATTCAAAGCAATTATAATCAATATCAGGTATAGGTTAAAGGATAAAGGATTTCAATCTCGCAGAATCGATGTTTCATAAATCATCTTTTTGGGATCCCGGGAATATAATAAGGCACAAAATCAGGCCTTCCACCTACGCTCCCGCTCGGGATGGTAACAAACTCTTATTCCCTGGACTGTGTACACTATACAGAGAATCAAGGCAATAGAATATCAAAGCAGTTTCATAGCCTCTCCTATATAAGTCCACCACGTCCAATATTTTCTTTTCGATTCTGCTTTCGGGGTTTCGAAAGAATTGTGGCTCAAGAGGAATACATTTCAATTCTACATAAATTTACCACATTCAAATCAGTCATAATAATCTAAACACATCAAACTTAAATAAGAAGGAATGTTTAATAAGCATCAAGATCAACTACGTCAAGTAAATCAAGTAAGTCATACAAGATCACGCAAGAACAACTACGCATGCATGTATGTGATTTAATAAACTCGAAAACCACCACTTTCTCGAGTTATTCTACCTGTCGAGGCTAATGTCGAATCATACCTTTGATCTGAACTCAAACCTCTGAACCCTTGCACTTCTTGATCAAACACACCTTGCTAGTTGCTCAAGTTTGATTCAACTACAACCCTTCGAACTCGTAGATTCGAACTCGATATCTTTCAACTTAAATCTGAATTGAAATGTTTATAACTCAAATATTAGCATTCAATCCATTCTAAATCTTACAATTGATTAAACACTTCAAAAATTGATAATATAACCGAAATTCCAAACCAACGGCGTAGCAGTTCGAAACCGATGATTCTAACAACTTAAAAATCATTTGAACATTGATATCTAACTCATATCAATATCATTTCAGCACAAAAATTTGAATTCAACATCTCCATTTTTCAAAAATTCATCAAACGTAAATCGACGGCATAACGGGTCGAATTGGATAATTCCAAAAGCATAATAATCAATACTATCACCATCTAAACTCAATATAAACATCAATATATCAGCATAATCTCAAAATCCAACAGCCTATATTTTCAGAATTTCAAAAATACTTCCAAAAATCGAAAACATGTTCAAACGACGACTTTTTTTGATCCGTCTTAAATATGCTATCGTCGTATATACTAGAACACGTTTATACAATCAAATCTTAATTCTAACAACATTTTCAAAATTAAAACATGGTAGAATTTAGCCAAACTTACGTCAAAGTGTAGCACTTGAAGCCGTGATCGCAAATATACGATCGCTTTAAAATTCTACCGGCCGGATCGAGTTTAATCGGAATTGGAAATATTGAAATCAGCTTTGAAAGCTTTATCTCGACTTTCTCATGAAGATTACTTCTAAAATCTGATGGAATACATGCCATTCAAATTCATTTATACATATACACGTGTTTATTCCCCACTCACATGCATAAATTGCATTTTGGTCCTTGAGAGCTTGGTTATTTTCAAATCGGTCCTTAATCACTATTTCTCCTCAAATTAAATCCTTTCTATTTCCAAACTACTATTTAACCTTAAATCCCATAATATTCAACCCAAATATTTTATTTTATTTAATTTAAAAATCCTAGAATTTAATTCTCAAATATCCGTAAATTCTCAAATTAAATATTTTCGACTCGGAATTTAAATCTCCCATTTCCATAAATTCCCAAATAATATTTTTCCAAAATTCGGAATTTAAATCTCAAATTCCGTAATTACTTACTTAATATTTTCGGGTCTACAATTCCTCCCCTCTAAGGAATGATTTCGTCCTCAAAATCGCATTCAATCGTACTACTGAATCTCGTAGTCTGTAAAGCTGATTGAAGGAATTCTTACTTCAATTCTGTGAGCTTCAGATATCTTTAATGATATCTTATCTTCTCTTCTTCTTCTTCCTGATCAAAATCTATATCGAATATACGTCGATAAGTTAGATTACTAACTCCATCTAGAATACTCACAAGGTTTAGTCATCAATCACTTTTAGAATCTCTTTCTGAATCAGATATTTCCCCGGAAAGAATATGTCTTAATGAAAATTCCGTTCACGTTTCAACATCTGTATCTGTCATTCAATTTTTAACTCTGTCTAATCTACTCTATTCTTATTCGGTACGGATCACTCTTCATATTCTCTGTCTTGTCTCAAACCATATCTGATCTGATCATTGATACCTCTGAAATACCGTCGCAATAAAAAGAAAATATGATTTTCTTGTCATCTTATAATCAAAATCAATATCTTTATATCTATTAGATAGCTTCCACAGGAATCATAATCATCAAGTGGCAAAAGTCAGTCAGATAGTATCAAATCAGATACTAAAATTCTGAGTGTTTCCTCAAAAATTTGGATAGTCGCCTCAGACAATCCATCAAATAGATGATGGTATAATACAATCACATACAACCCAACACTCAGAACCTCTGAAAATCAATGTCACGCTCTCTCAAATAAATCTAAAGTCGTTATCTTGACAATAGATTTCTATAATTCTTGTAATCTTATACCATTTCTAACTTCATAACAGCTATCTATTCATATCTGTAGTACATCTAATATAGTGTATTCTTGAATCAGTCGAATCTACCTCAATACAAATCGCAAACTCGTGACGATTTGAGTAAATTTTGAGCTGAAATTTGTCGAAAAACTATTCTTGTTTCGACTCTAGAATTGCTAAACTGATTCATATATCACCAAATCTCTTCTTTTCTGCTTCTATTACAGGAAATGTAGGTATCGGAAATTCAATCCTGTCATATCCTCTTCCATTTTCGTTCACCAATACTGATTTCCGAGTAATTTATACAAAATTTCCAAACAACTGAATGAATATATAATCTGTTGTAGTGTGCCTTTTCCAGAATTTGATATCTCATGTCTAGATTATCTGGCACAATCACATGATTATTCATCTCAAAATCCATTAACTCTGATACGCTGTTTTGTCTCATATCTCAATCTAGCATTCTCAACTGAATTCTTATCGCTTGATCTAATTTCAATTTTGCTTTAATCTTTCCAACTAATCCAACGTAGTTTGGATTGCAACATTTCTGATTATTTGAGTATCTGTCTAAAAACTCAAGTACAAAACAAAATCTTAATCAGTCGATCAAGCATTCATCTAATTTCTTCTTTCAATTTCTCAAGTAATGGAAAAATCATTAAATCAATCCATAACTCTTTCTGGTATTCTGACTCAAAATTTCTATCAGTTACGAGCCAAAAACATCAAGATATACCGAATGTATATATCAAATGATCAACGACTCTTGAAATTCATAATCAAAGAAACTCACTCAAGTCAAGGTCATCCAAAGAGCAAATATTCTGAATGACAAAATCTGCTAAGTGAAAACAACTCACCTGCATCTTAACTTAAAGCGAGTAAATAAAATCAGACTCTAACCAAGAATAAGAGTCAATCAAGATCGATTGAGATTGAATAACAAAACCTCATAATCGATATCAAAAGATTCAAGAATCATGATTCTATGATATAATAACTTCAGCAAAAATCATAGAGAAGGCTCGTCTGTAACTGATTTTATTACTTATCTTTCAAATCTCTAAACTCTTCCAGAATAATATTGATTGATCCATACTCTTATTCAATACCAAAAATAAAACGTATCTACAATTTGGAACTCATCCTATAACTCAAATACCATAATTCAATTCTAATTCAATCTTATTTCTTCCAATCTGTAATTCAGCTTTTCTGATTCAATGTGCTGATATCTTCTTTTCATAGCCTTTTACCAAGGTTATACCATAGCAATTACAACAAATAAAGGCTCAAAATACAACTAATGTAACATAATCAATTACTCAGCTATATATGTATGCAATGAACCTAGATTCATAATTATGCAGGAAGATTAATCAAATCTTATAATTACCTACAGTTTCGTCATCTGGTGCAGTTTGAGCCCAGTTAGCGGTAGATGCTTGTTGCCTAGGAGATGGATCTTCATTCTGATTTCCTCTCGATCCTCATGGATTAGGACATACTCGAGAAAAGTGTCCCACTTGATAGCAACGATGACACTTTCCTAAAGTTCCTCGGCATTTATTGCTAGCATGTTTTCCTCCACAATGAGTGCAGTATTCACCGGCATACTCTGCCTTCTGACCTAAACCAATTTGCCTTGGTTCGCTAGAGCTAGAGGAACTGCTACCAAACCTCTTGATATGTTGTCTCCAAAGCTTTAACTGCTCTTTCGTACTGCTACTACTACCTCCTGCCAAGTAATTACAGAAACTCGGTTCTTCAGACTTTGTTTTGTCACAAACCACCAACTTCTTGCTAAATCTTGAAGTTGGTATACGATCAGCCTGATTCTACGCTCATCAGGGTAGTTTAAAGATTCGAACAAGTTATCAAGCTCTTCTAACCAACCTTCACAAGCAATGACATCTTCTGTACCTTTCAAAATTGGCGGATTATACGTCTGAAATCACTCAAATAGTACTTCCATCGGTGTGAGGGTAGCATCCATCGATTCAAAAGGCTTACTACAATCTTGTCTTGTTCATTCTGAGGTACTTACTTCACCTGAGGATTACTGTTCTATTCAATCTGGGGTGCTTACTTCACCCGAAGAACCTGACTTACTTTAAAACAAAATCTATAAGCAACGCAGAGATTATATTATTCAAATCAATAAAACATATCTATAATCTTATGCTTTTCATATAACACATGCTTATAAATTATCATGTTATTCAAAAGAAAACATGCTTACAAGAAATTCAAATATTCATGTGAATTCACATAATCAGGTAAGAACGTAAGCATATAAGCATGTATTTCCTTCAATCAATAAATCATGCTCGCATACATTATATCAAAGTAAGTAAAGCGTCAATCATGCAATACTATAAATTCATGCGACTCAATCTACCCCGCTCAACATTCTATCTTAGTCCAAGAACTTACGCTCTGATACCACCTGTTGTGGGGACCTTGGGTTCTAATCTCATACTCACAATACTAATTCAGTCAAATAATTTAAGTCTAATTAATAAGAAATATTCAATCTGAATATTTATCTGAGTAGTAAAAACAAAAAATAATCCAAGACATTTGGCGACGCAAAAGCACGTCGCAAAAAAGAATAAATTTTTTTTTCAAACATGGGTGCGATCTCTGTTCCAGTCATTTCGGCACAGAATTTGGAAAAATGATCAACATGAAAGTTATAGATCTTTGTCTTGGCTTTCCAATTCCGCAAACCTTACCCTAATAGAAATTTTCAGTAAAAAGTTATGCTCATTCTACCAAGATGGGTTGGTGTAGAAATTTACAAAAACTATCAAATCTTACCCAGAACTTCAAGCCTTAAATCTTGCATAAAAACATTTATCAAGTAACAAGTATAATCACATGCATCTCTCACATTGTCTAGTACCTTAAATACATAAAAAGTTTAGAGTAACCAAGTACTCAACAAGTATTCTTACACAAGTCAAGTACACTTAACATCTAAGCATGCTTGGCCAACATCTAAGGAGCAAAACATCTTCTAAAACCCGAGATCTCCACTTCTAAGACTTCTTCTCGTGCTCCCCAAGCTAAGTCTGACTTGCTTAAGCTTCAACCTGATGCAATGCACACATACAAGCAAAAAACCAGTCGGATAACTCTGATGAGAATAAATCTCAGTATGAAAGACATATATATAAACATATAAACATATCAAATCCATATTCACTATCACAATTCATAAATTCCATATATCCTTACCTGTCGGATTTCATTCAAAGCAATTATAATTAATATCATAACGACGCAGGTATAGGTTAAAGGGTAAAGGATTTCAATCTCGCAGAATATATGTTTCACAAATCAACTTTTTGGGATCCCGGGAATATAATAAGGCACAAAATCAGGCCTTCCACCTACGCTCCCGCTCGGGGTGGTAACAAACTCTTATTCCCTAGACTGTGTACACTATACGGAGAATCATGGCAATAGAATATCAAATCAGTTCCATAGCCTCTCCTATATAAGTCCACCACGTCCAATATTTTCTTTTCAATTCTGCTTTCGGTGTTTCGAAAGAATTGTGGCTCAAGAGAAATACATTTCAATTCTACATAAATTTACCACATTCAAATCAGTCATAATAATCTAAACACATCAAACTTAAATAAGAAGGAATGTTTAATAAGCATCAAGATCAACTACGTCAAGTAAATCAAGTAAGTCATACAAGATCACGCAAGAACAACTACGCATGCATGTATGTGATTTAAAAAACTCCAAAACCACCACGTTCTTGAGTTATTCTATCTGTCGAGGCTAATGTCGAATCATACCTTTGATCTGAACTCAAACCTCTGAACCCTTGCACTTCTTGATCAAACACACCTTGCTAGTTGCTCAAGTTTGATTCAACTACAACCCTTCGAACTCGTCGATTCGAACTCGATATCTTTCAACTTAAATCTGAATTTAATTGTTTATAACTCAAATATTAGCATTCAATCTCATCTAAATCTTACAATTGATTAAACACTTCAAAACTTGATAATATAACTGAAATTCCAAACCAATGGCGTAGCAGTTCGAAACCGATGATTCTAACAACTTAAACATCATTCGAACATTGATATCTAACTCATATCAATATCATTTCAGCACTAAAAATTTGAATTCAACATCTCCATTTTTCAAAAATTCATCAAACGTAAACCGACGACATAACGGGTCGAATTTGATAATTCTAAAAGCATAATCATCAATATTATCACCATCTAAACTCAATATCAACATCAATATATCAGCATAATCTCGAAATCCAACAGCCTATAATTTCAGAACTTCAAAAATACTTCCAAAAATCGAAAACATGTTCAAACAATGGTCTTTTCTTGATCCGTCTTAAATATGCTATCGTCGTATATACTAGAACATGTTTATACAATCAAATCTTAATTCTAACAACATCTTCAAAATTAAAACATGGTATAATTTAGCCAAACATACGTCAAAGTGTAGTACTCGAAGCCGTGATCACAAATATACGATCGCTTTAAAATTCTACCGACCGGATCGAGTTTAATCGGAATTGGAAATATTGAAATCAGCTTTGAAAGCTTTATCTCGACTTTCTGCTGAAGATTACTTCTAAAATCTGATGGAATACATGCCATGCAATTCATTTATACATATACACATGTTTATTCCCCACTCACATGCATAAATTGCATTTTGGTCCTTGAGAGCTTGGTTATTTGCAAATCGGTCCTTAATCACTATTTCTCCTCTAATTAAATCCTTTCTATTTACAAACTACTAATTTAATCTTAAATCCCATAATATTCAATCCAAATATTTTATTGTATTTAATTTAAGAATCCTAGAATTTAATTCTCAAATATCCGTAAATTCTCAAATTAAATATTTTCGACTCGAAATTTAAATCTATCATTTCCATAAATTCCCAAATAATATTTTTTCAAAATTCGCAATTTAAATCTCAAATTCCGTAATTACTTACTTAATATTTTCGGGTCTTACAATTCCTCCCCTCTAAGGAATGATTTCGTCCTCAAAATCGCATTCAATCGTACTACTGAATCTCGTAGTCTGTAAAGCTGATTGAAGGAATTCTTACTTCAATTCTGTGAGCTTCAGATATCTTTAATGATATCTTATCTTCTCTTCTTCTTATTCCTGATCAAAATCTATATCAAATATACGTCGATAAGTTAGATTACTAACTCCATCTAGAATACTCACAAGGTTTAGTCATCAATCACTTTTAGAATCTCTTTCTGAATTAGATATTGCCCCAAAAAGAATATGTCTTACTGAACATTCCGTTCACGTTTCAAAATCTGTATCTGTAATTCAATTTTTAACTCTGTCTAATCTACTCTATTCTTATTTGGTACGGATCACTCTTCATATTATCTGTCTTGTCTCAAACCATATCTGATCTGATCACTGATACCTCTGAAATACCGTCGCAATAAAAAGAAAATATGATTTTCTTGTCATCTTATAATCAAAATCAATATCTTTATATCTATTAGATAGCTGTCACAGGAATCATAATCATCAAGTGGCAAAAGTCAGTCAGATTTTATCGAATCAGATACTATAATTCTGAGTGTTTTCTCAAAAATTTGGATAGTGACCTCAGACAATCCATCAAATAGATGATGGTATAATACAATCACATACAACCCAACACTCAGAACCTCTGAAAATCAATGTCACGCTCTCTCAAATAAATCTAAAGTCGTTATCTTGACATTAGATTTCTATAATACTTTTAATCTTATACCATTTCTAACTTCATAACAGCTATCTATTCATATCTTTAGTACATCTAATATAGTGTATTCTTGAATAAGTCGAATCTACCTCAATACAAATCGTAAACTCGTGACGATTTGAGTAAATTTCGAACTGAAATTTGTCGAAAAACTATTCTTGTTTCGACTCTAGAATTGCTAAAATGATTCATATATCACTCAATCTCTTCTTTTATGCTTCTATTACTGGAAATGAAGGCATCGGAAATTCAATTCTGTCATATCGTCTTCCATTTTTGTTCGCCAATACTGATTTCCGAGTAATTCATACAAAATTTCCAAACAACTGAATGGATATATAATCTGTTGTAGTGTGTCTTTTCCAGAATTTGATATCTCATGTCTAGATTATCTAGCACAATCACATGATTATTCATCACAAAATCCATTAACTCTGATACGTTGTTTTGTCTCATATCTCAATCTAGCATTCTCAACTGAATTCTTATCGCTTGATCTAATTTCAATGTTGCTTTAATCTTTCCAACTAATCTAACATAGTTAGGATTGCAACATTTCTGATTATTTGAGTATCTGTCTAGAAACTCAAGTACAAAACAAAATCTTAATCAGTCGATCAAGCATTCATCTAATTTCTTCTTTCAATTTCTCAAGTTCTGGCAAAATCATTCAATCAATCCATAACTCTTGCTGGTATTTCGACTCAAAATTTCTATCAGTTACGAGCCAAAAACATCAAGATATACTGAATGTATATATCAAATGATCAATGACTCTTGAAATTCATAATCAAAGAAACTCACCTCAAGTCAAGGTCATCCAAAGAGCAAATATTCTAAATGACAAAATCTGCTAAGTAAAAACAACTCACTTGCATCTTAACTTAAAGCGAGTAAATAAAATCAGACTCTAACAAAGAATAAGAGTCAATCAAGATCGATTGAGATTGAATAACAAAACCTCATAATCGATATCAAAAGATTCAAGAGTCATGATTCTATGATATAATAACTTCAGCAAAAATCATAGAGAAAGCTCGACTGTAACTGATTTTTTTACTTATCTTTCAAATCTCTAAACTCTTCCCGAATAATATTGATTGATCCATACTCTTATTCAATACCCAAAATAAAATGGTATCTACAGTTTGGTACTCATCTTATAACTCAAATACCACAATTCAATTCTAACTCAATATTATTTCTTCCAATCTGTAATTCAGCTTTTCTGATTCAATGTGCTGATATCTTCTTTTCATAGCCTTTTACCAAGGTAATACCATAGCAATTACAACAAATAAAGGCTCAATATACAACTAATATAACATAATCAATTACTCAGCTATATATGTATGCAATGCACCTAGATTCATAATTATGCAGGTAGATTAATCAAATCTTATAATTACCTGCAGTTTCGTCATCTGGTGCAGTTTGAGCCCAGTTAGCTGTAGATGCTTGTTTCCTAGGAGATGGATCTTCATTCTGATTTCCTCTCGATCCCCATGGATTAGGACATACTCGAGAAAAGTGTCCCACTTGAAAGCAACGATGACACTTTCCTAAAGTTCCTCGGCATTTATCGCTAGCATGTTTTCCTCCACAATGAGTGCAGTATTCATCGGCATACTCTGCCTTCTGACCCAAACCAATTTGTCTTAGTCTGCTAGAGCTAGAGGAACTGCTACCAAACCTCTTGATATGTTGTCTCCAAAGCTTTAACTTCTCTTTCGTACTGCTACTACTACCTCCTGCAAAGTAATTACCGAACCTCGGTTCTTCAGACTTTGTTTTGTCACGAACCACCAACTTCTTGCTAAATCTTGAAGTTGTTATACGATCAGCTTGATTCTACGTTCATCAGGGTAGTTTAAAGATTCGAACAAGTGATCAAGCTCTTCTAACCAACCTTCACAAGCAATGGCATCTTCTGTACCTTTCAAAATTGGCGGATTATACGTCTGAAATCGCTCAAATAGTGCTTCCATCGGTGTGAGGGTTGTTGGAACACGGTCGTTCTCCGGATCGAAAAAGAAAGTGATACCCGTTGCAGCGGAAGTTTTAAAATTTTATATGGAACGATTCCATATGGGTATCAAATTCCTACGATTAAAATTGATAACATAAAATTTAAACAATGTAAATTTTACCTTAAAATCTCGAAGCGAGATTATGGACATCAACAGATTAAACTGTTCTTGTTGTATATCCCAGGAACTGATGAAGGAACGTTTCTTCAATCAGGTCCACGAACAGAATTTTAATCCCTCTGATAGACTGCACTAGAAAGTCTATCAGAAGTTTCTACGAAGAGAAATAACAGATTTGATCTGCTAATTCAGACTGCAAATTCGAAATTTGCAGACTGAAACTCTCGAACACGGTAGGGGAGGGGGGCGGCCGAAAACCCTAAGAGAGGAGGCTCTAGGTTTTCAAAAATTATGCTTGTGTTGTGTAATTTCTGCACTGCAATAACTTATTGATAATGTGGGCTGCTAACAGCTTAAGGCCCATTAGTCATAAGTTCAAGCCTGACAAGCAAAGCCCGCATGTTCAGAAATTAATATAAAATTCATCGTGACTCAGATTGATAAACCAATTTCACCAATGTGCACAGAAACCATTTCTGCATCTTTTAAAGTCAAGACAAATTTTCTGAATCCGAATTCAGTGGTTTTCAAAAATGTCCATCACTATGTCATTTTAGGAAATCTTACTCCCTCTTCTCTTAAATAAGAAGTCCCACTTCTTTATTCACTAAATTTAACTCTTTAAATTTAATTATCTCAACGGGGATTAAAAATCCATTACTTGTGTAACCCTCAATGGTTCAGGGATACAGCTAGCCGTGGGCTCACAACTCCTTGTGACTCGGAACAAAAATTTCCGACTTACCCAACGAATCATGGTAAGAGCGCCTAGCAACATCGCCCCATGATTCCCTAGGTATCACTGATAGTGCCTGCAAGAACCAATAGATTTTTGTTAGCGTACAGTACGGTCCCTTCATCCATATATCCCGATCGAATCAACAACCATTGGTAAATCGAGAGTCGTTCGAGATTCGATAACTATGCATTACATCTTGGAGATCAAATAGTGACATCTCATGTGTTACTAGGAACACCGAGTAACCTAAAACACATCATGTACTCTGGCCAGAGATTCGTCACACTAATATCTCCTCATATCGCATAGGATATCCACACTCGTAAGTATGTGGTGAATCCTTGACAACAAAGCATCGACTCCTATATGTGTCGTAACTGTATCCAATCCCAACACCTGATGACCCTAATAGAGTCGGTAAACGAGTCAAAGTACAGTACTAGCATATAGAGTCTCAATGATGTTTCAAGTAGTAAGGACTAATGGTGTACAACCAAAATCGCGGACTTTATCCACTCGATAAGTGATAACCACTTTGAAAGTCCGGATAGGGTAGTTCGATCATTCATCATATGAATATCTATTTGCATGCTTTGAACATCTCTATGTTCCATACCAATGAAACGTGGTACTCGGCATCGCAAATGCTAGTCTCAATCTCGAGCGATCCTTAGTAAGGCAACTGGATTGATGCTGAGAGATGGTTCGAAAGGGGCCGCTCAAGTTTCTTCTCCCAAAAGCTTGGCCCATATTACATTAGTGGACTACGACAGGCTCTTTCTCCTCAATCGGGGGGAATGCCATTCCTTATTAACGTACGGCTCAATCGACTAGGAACTGTTTAGAATATATAGTGACTATAAGATGTGTTTCATGATAGTCATCCCCATGTGCTACCACATCTTACTTTAGTATTTTCAAGGTCTTTATCAAAATAGCAATAGTATATCATTATATAATAATAAGATAAAGTGAACACCATTTAAAGAACGTATATTATATTAAACAAAGATTGTTTACAAAAAGAGACTCTCAAAGCTCTTAGCCACAAGTTGGCTAACGGGGCATCAACTCTTTCAATCTCCCACTTGCCCTAAAGCCAACTAGTCATACTACGTAGTCCCATTGCTTCGCGATGTTTATCAAATAATGGTCCTGGCAAGGGCTTAGTAAGTGGATCAGCGATATTGTCTGCAGAGGCCACTCTCTCGACAGTGATGTCTCCTCTTTCCACGATATCCCGGATGATGTGGTATTTCCTCAGTAAGTGTTTGGATCTTTGATGAGACCTTGGTTCCTTTGCCTGAGCAATGGCACCCGTGTTTTCACAGTACACCGGGACTGAACCAACAGCTTCAGGAATAACGCCCAACTCTTGGACGAAATTCCTCATCCAAACGGCCTCTTTAGCAGCAGCTGATGCCGCAATGCATTCTGCCTCAGTGGTGGAATCCGCTGTGGTGTCATGCTTGGAACTCTTCCAAGAGACAGAACCGCCATTGAGCATGAACACAAATCCAAAGGTTGACTTCGAGTCATCCACGTCATTTTGGAAGCTAGAGTCTGTATAGCCTTCCAATTTCAGTTCTCTTCCTCCATAAACCATGAATACATTCTTAGTTCTTCTCAAGTACTTAAGAATATCCTTAACGGCTTTCCAATGCATTTGACCGGGATTGGCTTGATATCTGCTCGTGACACTTAGAGCAAATGCCACATCCGGTCTGGTAGATATCATCCCATACATGATACTCCCTATGGCTGACGCATATGGTATGTGTGTCATTTTCTCTATCTCTTCGTCAGTCTTGGGACACATAGACTTGGATAGAGAGACTCCATGACACATAGGTAGATGTCCTCTCTTGGACTCATCCATTGAAAACCTTTTCAATATAGTGTCGATGTAGGTAGCTTGAGTAAGTCCTATCATTCTCTTAGATCTATCTCTATAGATCTGTATCCCTAGAATATAGGACGCCTCACCCAAATCCTTCATCGAGAATCTACCTGACAACCATATCTTTGTTGACTGCAACATCTCTACATCATTCCCAATGAGTAAGATATCATCAACATAAAGTACCAAGAATGTCACAGCATCCTTAACTACTTTCTTGTACACGCACGGTTCCTCTGGGTTCTTGATGAAACCAAAATCCTTTATTGTTTCATCAAATTTCTGGTTCCAACTTCTTGATGCATTGTTTGAGACCATAAATTGATCTCTGAAGCTTGCATACCTTATGCTCGCTTCCCATGGATGTGTATCCCTCAGGCTGCATCATATAGATATCTTCCTTAATGTTTCAATAAAGAAATGCAGTCTTCACATCAATTTGTCATATCTCATAGTCATACCAAGCTGCTATGGCAATAAGGATTCTTATGGACTTGAACATTGCGACTGGTGAAAAAGTTTCATCATAGTCAACTCCTTGTCTTTGAGTATAACCTTTTGCCACCAATCATGCCTTGTAGGTCAGTACCTTTCCATCAGGCCCAAGTTTTTTCTTGTAGATCCATTTACACCCTATTGGAACAATTCCATCAGGAGGATCTACTAAAGACCAAACTTGGTTTGTATGCATCGAATCTATTTCCGACTGCATAGCTTCAAGCCATAAATTCGAATCCGCATCAGAAATTGCTTCCTTGAAGTTTCTTGGATCATATCCAATGTCGGGTTCACTTTGATCCCCTTCAAGAAGAAGACCATATCTAATAGGAGGCCTAGATGTCCTCTCGAATCTTCTAATAATAGGCGTGTCTTGTGATGATTCTTGAGGTATAGGATCGTTATTTTGTATCTCGGGTTCTTCTCGAATTTCTTCGAGTTCCATCATCTTGCCTTTCTTATCCAATAAGAACTCCTTCTCCAAGAAGGTGGCATTCCTTGAAACAAAAACTTTTGTTTCAGTGGGATGATAGAAATAATATCCGATTGAATTCTTCGGATACCCTACAAAATAACATAAGGTGGATCGACTATCCAACTTATCTCCCACTGTCTGCTTCACGTAAGCAAGACATCCCCAAATCCTCAAGTACGAATACTTAGGAGCTTTGCCATTCCATAACTCGTATGGTGTTTTGTCCACTGCTTTAGTGTGGACGTTGTTCAACAACATTACCGCCGTTTCAAGAGCATAGCCCCAAAACGAAGGTGGGAGCTCAGTGAACCTCATCATAGATCGAACCATGTCCAACAAGGTTCGATTGCGACGCTCCGAAACACCATTTAGCTAAGGTGTCATAGAAGGAGTCCACTGAGAGAGAATCCCATTCTCTTTTAGATAATCCAAGAACTCGGTACTTAAGTATTCTCCACCTCGATCTGATCGAAGTGCTTTAATACTCTTACCTAGTTTGTTTTCTACTTCAGCCTTGAATTCTTTGAACTTTTCAAATGATTCAGACTTATATTTCATCAACTATAAGTACCCATACCTAGAATAATCATCAGTAAAGGTAATGAAGTAGGTGTGACCAAATTTTGTACCAATACTAAATGGTCCGCAAACATTTGTATGGATCAAATCCAATAGATTTTGACTACGCTCAGGTTTTCCTTTGAAAGGAGATTTAGTCATTTTTCCTTTCAGACAGGACTCACAAGTAGGTAGAGAGTTAATATCAGACATATCAAACATGCCCTCTCCAACTAGCTTGTTCATCCTCCTTGAGAAAACATGACCTAGCCTAGCATGCCAAAGGTTTGCCGGGTTTTGATTATCAATTTTCCTTTTATTTGTTGTTATCGGTTTATCAACATAATTAATTGGAACGTCTTTTAATTTTAAGTTATATAGATCGTTTTCAAGTTGTCCACATCCAATTAAACATTCATTCTTGTAAATATTGCAAATCTCATTCACAAAATTGCAAGAAAAACCATTTCTATCAAGCATAGAAATAGAAATAATGTTTTTAACCAAATCTGGCACATATAAAACATCTCTCAAAAATAACTTAAAATCATTCTGCAAAATTAAACAAAAATCTCCCACAGCTTTGGCTTCAACTCGAGAACCATTTCCGAGCCTTAGCTGGGTCTCACCCATCCTAAGCTTGCGACTTCTTGTCATCACCTACAAATCATTGCAAATGTGAGATCCACATCCGGTATCCAATACCCAAGAAATAGTATTAAGTGAAACATTTATTTCAATATAAAACATACCCTTCGCAGTTCGCAACTGCTCGAGATATTCCTTGCAGTTACGTTTCCAATGACCGGGTTTCCTGCAGTGATGGCAAACATCCTTGGATTTTTCCACGTTTGAAGCCTTTGTCTTGTTTTTCTTTTTGGGTTCGGTTTTCTTGGATGGGGCAGAACGTTTCTTACCCTTTGTACTTGGCACCTTCTTAGCAGAATAAGAGGAGCCCACCAAGAGAACCGGTTTATCCTTCTTTAAAGTGGCTTCATAAGTTACAAGCATATTGACCATCTCTTCAAGAGAGGCCTCTATTGTAACGCCCCATTTTTATCTTAAATGAGTTTATTTGAGTTAATCGGAGATTGCAGAGTTCACGAGCCGACTTGATTTTGATCAGGGTCCTTTTTGCAAATTTTGGAAATTTCAGGGACTAAAGTGCAAATTTGGAGTTTAATATATTATCTACACTTAGATTTGTAATTAAATCACTCCTCCTCCTCCACACAACCGAGCTCCACCATTGAAGACGCCTCCAACTTCTTCCAAGCTTTCTGATTTCAGTCTGAGCTCGATCCGTCCGTTAGAAATTAATTCTGAAGGCAGATTATCGATCACTGCAGTGAGAGCTCTGTTATATTGTAAGTATTTCTCCGATCGGATATGTTTTGTTTTTCGGAGGTTGTTAGAATCGATTTAGATTCTAGTATGTTGTTCTAGACAGAGTTCTGATCGTTTATTATCTGTCGGTTTTGAATTAGAGCGACGTCCGGATTTGTTATGATTTATGGAAGCCATTTTCAAAAATCTTGGTTTTGAGATTTGTTGGGTTTGTCTTGTTGTTGTGGTTTTAGCATTGAATTGAGTTGATATCAGTATTGAACTGCTGTCTGCGTTGCCGGTTTGTTCAGTTTATAGCCGTTATGCCGTCGGTTTGAGTTTTGAGGGTTTCGAACCGTTTTTGAGTTGTTGAACTTGGCTTGTAAGTTGGTCTTTGTTGTTGATCAATCTCTTGTATCTGAACAGATTCGTTTGGAGTTGTCAAGCCCTGAGTTAGCAGCTGATTGATCGTTTCAGAGTTGGACGAAGATCGGTAATGAGATTTACCTTGATCCGTAGTTGTTGTTTAGATTGTATAGTTGTTGATACAATCTTTTGTTGTAGCTTTCCTGGAGTTGGAACTACTGCATTGAAAGGTAAAAGCATTCATCGTAGCGGGATAGCATACTCGGGACTGTTGGTTCTCGAGTTTCCCTTTTTAAATCACATATTGCATTGATACTTGTTCTAGCACGTGGAACTTGTAATTGTTGATTGATTGAGTTTTTGTTATGTGGCTTATGTTTATGTTTCTGTTATGCATTCATCTTGAGCCTACTTTGATTTCAGCGGGCAGAACCGCCCTTTTTGTTAGACGTTTGGGAACTATGATTGAGTGGCCTAGGTTGTAGTATTTTGCCTAGTGCTAGCATACTCATTATGGTTGCTCAAAGTCTAGAGGAGTGGGATACGTGGCACCACCTCGATTGGGAGAGTCGGTGAGTCGTTACGTGATCTCATCCTCGGGATCCCAAAAGCAGAGCAATACTCCCGTGTTTATCAGAATCTATATCCTGGTTTTAAAGACATGCATATCATTAACTTCGACTTGAATATGTGGTTTGATAGCATATTGTATATTCATTACTTGATATGTTGCTTTTACTGGGATTATCATTCTCACCGGTTATCCGGCTGTTGCTTTGTTTTGTATGTGTACTTGGCAACAGGTGGGGCAGGAACAAGTCAGAAGAGGCATGGTTAGCTTCGAGGGCAAGTAGTAGAAGTGAGACTCGGTTTAGAAGTCGAATTAGCATGTTTATCTAGTTTAAGATTGAAGCATGTTAGAACTCGAACTTGATATGTTTTGTTATTCGAATTAGTTTGTATTCGGATTGTAATCTGAAATCGAAGTATGTTGTTGTTGTATCGATTTAGACTTCTGGTTGTTTTTAGGCCTTCTGAAAGCATGACTTGTTATGGCATGTTTCCCTACACCCTGTTATTGCATTTGTATTTGAAGGCATGTCGGACCAAGCGCGGAATCCTTTTTTTTTCCCGCAGCCTGAGCATTTTTCTGCCCAGGCCTTCCGCGCGCGGGCAAGGCGTTCCTCGCGCGCGCGCGAGGCCTTCGTTGGGCCTCTGATTCGTTTGCCCGCGCGCGCGCGAGCTTGGTACCTCGCGCGGGCGCGAGCCTTTAAAAAAAAAAATAAAAAAAAAATAAAACTTTTGAATTGTTTTAGTCTTGGATTCTTGTTCGCTTACTTGTTGTTTAATCCGAGATTAGTGGTTTAGAATCGAGGTCTCACATTAAGTGGTATCAGAGCCTTAAGATTCTTGGTCGAACTAGAGTGAGCGGGGTAGATCGAGTCTGTGTGCAATGACTCATCGCATGTGTTTGAATTATTTAATTGTGTACTTAATTCCATGCGAGCATGCTTTATTGTTTGAGCATTATTTGAATTACATGGTTGTGTGATTTAAATTAATAAAGCATGATCTACTGGAGATATAACTGTTTCTGTTCTCGACTGGTATTCGGTATTCCAAGCGGTTGTAAGGGCACTAATGGTAGCATTTGAGATATCTCGTGTGCTAACCTTTGATTATCAGATGGGTCCTCGTCAAGTGATAAACAGAAACACACCACCAGTTATCCCTGCGACTGAGCAAGCTAGCACTGAGGTTGATCAGTTGGATGCTTCAGCGACTCCTATGGAAACCTTGCTGAAGAGGTTTCAGTCGTTCAATCCGCCATTGTTGATGGGTTCAGAAAATCCAGTTGACTGTGAGAGTTGGTTGGATGATATGGATCAGTTGTTTGATTCCATTGACTACACAGATGACCGCCGAATCAGGTTAGTAATTCATCAGCTGCGTGGTGGTGCTAAGAGCTGGTGGATCATGACAAAGAAAGAATTTGAGAGTAGAGGTACAGAGGTTACTTGGACTCTTTTTAAATCTGAGTTTTATAAGCGGTTTTTCCCTATCTCATATCGTAAGGATAAGGGAGCAGAGTTTGCAAATCTGAGGCAAGGGAATCTGAACATTGAAGAGTACGTGGCTAAGTTCGATAGTCTGTTGCATTTTGCACCGCTAATTGCCGGAGATGAAGAAGCTAAGGCAGATCAGTTCATCAACGGGTTGAACCCCGATGTCTTCACGTTGGTTAACACCAACAGGCCTAGAAACTTTGCGGATGCCATGAATTACGCAAAGGGAGCAGAAGCAGGCTTGTGGAGGCAAAGAGGTAATCAGGGGGCACCTCAGCAGCAGAGGCAGTATCAGAACCAACCATCTCAGTACCAGAATCAGCCACCTCAACATCAGAACCAGCAGCAGAGGTATGAAGGTGGAAACAGTGGGGGAAACAGAAAGGATCAGTACAAGGCAAGAGGTAAACAGTTCAAGAGACAGGGGAACAGTTCGTCCAGTTCCAGTGGTTCGAAGCAATTCGGTTCAGGACCGAGTTCTGGGTCATCATCCTTGTACTGCAGCAAGTGTGGAGGAAGACACTCACCGGATCAGTGTGTGGGAGTCTTCGGCAACTGTAACACATGTCAGCAACCGGGACACTTCTCTAAAGTGTGCCCTCAACGTAATAGAGATAGAGCTCAGAGTGGGAGTTCGTCTAGACCTGCAGCTCAGCCGGAGAGGCAGTCGTCTGCAGTGCACTCTTTACAACCCCAGCAACAGCAGAACAGACAGGGAGGTAGCTCTAGTGCAATTCAGCCTCCGAGACAGCAAGAACGAGTCTTTGCATTGACAGAGGATCAGGCTCAGGCAGCACCTGACGATGTCATAGCAGGTAACTGTTCGATTTTCGGTCAATCTGCTCATGTCTTGATAGATACAGGTGCTTCCCATTCCTTTATCTCTGAGAAATATGTGTTATTGCATGCTTTGCCAACTGAATTGTTGCCTACAGTAGTAGCTGTTACTTCACCTTTGGGTGGAGGAATTGTTTCTGTCCGACTAGTCAGGAACTGTGAATTTTGTTTCGAGGGGAATTGGTTAGAATTCGACTGTATTGTGCTTGGGTTGTCAGATTTTGATTGTATTGTCGGTATAGATGCTTTGACCAAGTACAGGGCAACAGTTGATTGTTTTCTGAAAGTTGTCAGGTTCAGACCTGAAATGGCAGACGAGTGGAAATTCTTTGGTAAGGGTTCTCGATCTAGAATTCCTTTGATTTCAGTGTTATCTATGACTCGTTTGTTACAGAGAGGTGCAGAAGGATTTTTGGTTTATGCGGTTGATGTACTGAAATCTAGCCCAGCTTTGGTTGACTTACCAGTAGTTAGAGATTTTGCTGATGTGTTTCCGGAAGATGTTCCTGGATTGCCACCCATTCGAGAGGTTGAATTCAGCATTGACTTAGTGCCAGGTACTCAACCTATTTCAAAAGCTCCTTATCGTATGGCACTTGTTGAATTGAGAGAGTTGAAGGAGCAGCTTGAGGATTTGATTGCCAAGGGATACATCAGACCTAGTGTATCGCCTTGGGGTGCTCCTGTTCTATTCGTTCGGAAGAAGGATGGTTCTATGCGGCTCTGTATCGACTACCGTCAATTGAATCAGGCTACAGTTAAGAACAGGTATCCTTTACCCCGAATAGATGACTTGTTCGATCAACTGCAGGGTTCTTCTGTCTACTCTAAGATTGATCTGAGGTCAGGCTACCATCAGCTGAGAGTGCGAGAGGAAGATGTTCCTAAGACCGCATTCAGAACGAGGTATGGTCACTTTGAGTTTATAGTCATGCCGTTCGGTTTGACTAACGCTCCAGCTGTTTTTATGGGTTTGATGAACCGTATCTTTCAGCATTATTTAGATGAGTTCGTCATTATTTTCATCGATGATATTCTTATCTACTCGAAGAACCGTACTGACCATGCAGAGCACTTGAGAATCGTCTTGCAGATTTTGCGAGTTGAGCAGTTGTTTGCCAAGCTATCGAAATGCGAATTCTGGTTAGATCGAGTTGTCTTTCTCGGTCATATTATTTCTGAAGATGGGATTTCTGTCGATCCCAGCAAGATCGAAGCGGTTATGAATTGGCCTAGACCGACATCAGTACCTGAGATCCAAAGCTTCATGGGTTTAGCTTGTTATTACCGTCGTTTCATCGAGGGTTTCTCGTCTATTGCCAAGCCTATTACCCAGCTGACTCAGAAGAATGCGCCTTTTGTCTGGACTACAGATTGTGAGGCTAGCTTTGTTGATCTGAAGAGGAGACTGACCAGTGCTCCAATTCTTTCTATTCCGAAGGGTACTGGAGGTTTCACAGTGTATTGTGATGCTTCTAACCGAGGTTTGGGTTGTGTTCTTATGCAGCATAAGCATGTGGTGGCGTATGCATCAAGGCAGCTGAAACCGCACGAGACTCGTTATCCTGTTCATGATCTTGAACTTGCAGCAATTGTATTTGCTTTGAAGATCTGGCGTCACTATCTTTATGGTGAGTCTTTCGAGATCTTTTCTGATCATAAGAGTCTTAAGTACTTGTTTTCACAGGCAGAGCTGAATATGAGACAGAGAAGATGGTTAGATCTGTTGAAGGATTTCGACTGTGAGATCAAGTATTATCCAGGGAAGTCGAATGCAGTTGCAGATGCCTTGAGCCGAAAGCTTTGTTCTCTATCTCTTTCAACTATCGGTGTTTCTCAGTTGGTCGATGATTGTTGCACTTCTGGTTTAGAGTTTGAAACAGATAGGGAGACTATCAGAGTGTTTGCTATTCAAGCCGAGCCGGAATTGTTTGTTGCAATCAGAGAAGCACAGAAGTCTGAGCCGAGCATTCAGGTTTCGGTAGAGAAAGTCAGAACTGGGCATCAATCAGAATTCCAGGTTAGAGATGACGTTTTGTTTGTGAATAACCGTATTGTTGTGCCTGATATTTCGGAGTCGAGACAGCGTATTCTCCGAGAGGCTCATTGCAGTCGGTTTAGCGTTCATCGTGGAGGTCGTAAGATGTACAACGATCTGAAGAGTCAGTTCTGGTGGAAGAGAATGAAGGACGATGTTGCGAGATTTGTATCTCGGTGTTTGAACTGTCAGCAAGTGAAAGCAGAGCGGAAGCGACCAGGTGGTCTGTTGCACAGCCTATCTGTTCCTGAATGGAAATGGGATCACATTTCTATGGATTTTGTCACGAAGCTACCACGATCCGTTCGAGGATGCGATGCTATTTGGGTAGTGATCGACCGATTGACGAAGTCTGCGTGTTTTATTCCGTACAGGATGACGTATCGTCATGATCAGATGGCTGAGTTGTATGTTAGCAATGTTGTGAGATTGCATGGTGTGCCGAAGTCGATCGTTTCAGACAGAGATCCTAGATTCACTTCGCACTTCTGGCATAGTTTGCAAGAGGCGCTTGGTACTCGATTGCATCTGAGTACAGCTTATCATCCTCAGACAGATGGACAGTCAGAGCGGACTATCCAGACGTTGGAGGATATGCTGCGAGCGATAGTGCTAGACTTTGGCACTAGTTGGCAGGATTCTTTGCCTCTTGTCGAGTTTTCTTACAACAACAGCTTCCAAGCGAGTATCGGTATGGCGCCTTTTGAGGCTTTGTATGGTAGAAAGTGCCGATCTCCGTTGTTTTGGGATGAATTGTCCGAGTCACCAGATTTGGGACCGGAGATGCTTAGAGATATGGCAGAGCAGGTTAAGATCATTCAGACCAGAATGAAGACAGCTCAAGATAGACAGGCAAAGTATGCGAATGTCAGGCGTCGACCTCTGAGTTTTGAGCAGGGAGACCGTGTTTTCCTAAAGATTTCTCCGTTCAGAGGCACCGTCAGATTCGGTAAGAGAGGAAAGTTATCTCCGAGATTCATCGGTCCATACGAGATTCTCGAGAAGATAGGCGATCTTGCCTACAAACTTGCACTTCCTCCATCTTTATCTGGTATTCACGATGTTTTTCACGTCTCTATGCTGCGAAAGTATCATCCAGATCCTTCTCATATCCTTCAGCCTGACGAAGCCGAGTTAGACGAGACTCTGAGCTATTTTGAGCGACCGATTCAGATCCTTGATCGAAAAGAAAAGCAACTCAGGACCAAGTTGATTCCGTTAGTGAAGGTGCAGTGGAGCCATCACGGTGTTGAGGAAGCGACTTGGGAGACAGAGTCTGACATGAGACAGCGTTTTCCAGAGCTATTCGGATGATGTGAGTTCTTCTTACTGTCTTTAGTTCTTTATTCTATCTTTGAGTTGTGGTTCTCGTTGATTTCGAGGACGAAATCTCTTCTTAGTGGGGGAGAATTGTAACGCCCCGTTTTTATCTTAAATGAGTTTATTTGAGTTAATCGGAGATTGCAGAGTTCACGAGCCGACTTGATTTTGATCAGGGTCCTTTTTGCAAATTTTGGAAATTTCAGGGACTAAAGTGTAAATTTGGAGTTTAATATATTATCTACACTTAGATTTGTAATTAAATCACTCCTCCTCCTCCACACAACCGAGCTCCACCATTGAAGACGCCTCCAACTTCTTCCAAGCTTTCTGATTTCAGTCTGAGCTCGATCCGTCCGTTAGAAATTAATTCTGAAGGCAGATTATCGATCACTGCAGTGAGAGCTCTGTTATATTGTAAGTATTTCTCCGATCGGATATGTTTTGTTTTTCGGAGGTTGTTAGAATCGATTTAGATTCTAGTATGTTGTTCTAGACAGAGTTCTGATCGTTTATTATCTGTCGGTTTTGAATTAGAGCGACGTCCGGATTTGTTATGATTTTTGGAAGCCATTTTCGAAAATCTTGGTTTTGAGATTTGTTGGGTTTGTCTTGTTGTTGTGGTTTTAGCATTGAATTGAGTTGATATCAGTATTGAACTGCTGTCTGCATTGCCGGTTTGTTCAGTTTATAGCCGTTATGCCGTCGGTTTGAGTTTTGAGGGTTTCGAACCGTTTTTGAGTTGTTGAACTTGGCTTGTAAGTTGGTCTTTGTTGTTGATCAATCTCTTGTATCTGAACAGATTCGTTTGGAGTTGTCAAGCCCTGAGTTAGCAGCTGATTGATCGTTTCAGAGTTGGACGAAGATCGGTAATGAGATTTACCTTGATCCGTAGTTGTTATTTAGATTGTATAGTTGTTGATACAATCTTTTGTTGTAGCTTTCCTGGAGTTGGAACTACTGCATTGAAAGGTAAAAGCATTCATCGTAGCGGGATAGCATACTCGGGACTGTTGGTTCTCGAGTTTCCCTTTTTAAATCACATATTGCATTGATACTTGTTCTAGCACGTGGAACTTGTAATTGTTGATTGATTGAGTTTTTGTTATGTGGCTTATGTTTATGTTTCTGTTATGCATTCATCTTGAGCCTACTTTGATTTCAGCGGGCAGAACCGCCCTTTTTGTTAGACGTTTGGGAACTATGATTGAGTGGCCTAGGTTGTAGTATTTCGCCTAGTGCTAGCATACTCATTATGGTTGCTCAAAGTCTAGAGGAGTGGGATACGTGGCACCACCTCGATTGGGAGAGTCGGTGAGTCGTTACGTGATCTCATCCTCGGGATCCCAAAAGCAGAGCAATACTCCCGTGTTTATCAGAATCGATATCCTGGTTTTAAAGACATGCATATCATTAACTTCGACTTGAATATGTGGTTTGATAGCATATTGTATATTCATTACTTGATATGTTGCTTTTACTGGGATTATCATTCTCACCGGTTATCCGGCTGTTGCTTTGTTTTGTATGTGTACTTGGCAACAGGTGGGGCAGGAACAAGTCAGAAGAGGCATGGTTAGCTTCGAGGGCAAGTAGTAGAAGTGAGACTCGGTTTAGAAGTCGAATTAGCATGTTTATCTAGTTTAAGATTGAAGCATGTTAGAACTCGAACTTGATATGTTTTGTTATTCGAATTAGTTTGTATTCGGATTGTAATCTGAAATCGAAGTATGTTGTTGTTGTATCGATTTAGAATTATGGTTGTTTTTAGGCCTTCTGAAAGCATGACTTGTTATGGCATGTTTCCCTACACCCTGTTATTGCATTTGTATTTGAAGGCATGTCGGACCAAGCGCGGAATCCTTTTTTTTTCCCGCAGCCAGAGCATTTTTCTGCCCAGGCCTTCCGCGCGCGGGCGAGGCATTCCTCGCGCGCGCGCGAGGCCTTCGTTGGGCCTCTGATTCGTTTGCCCGCGCGCGCGCGAGCTTGGTACCTCGCGCGGGCGCGAGCCTTTAAAAAAAAAAAATAAAAAAAAAATAAAACTTTTGAATTGTTTTAGTCTTGGATTCTTGTTCGCTTACTTGTTGTTTAATCCGAGATTAGTGGTTTAGAATCGAGGTCTCACATCTATCTTGTTCATATTGAAATTCACCACAAAGCCGTCAAACGATGAAGGAAGAGAGAGAAGTAATAAGTCCACATTGAGTTCATGCTCCAATACCAATTCAAGGCGTTACCAACTTCTGAATGAGCCAAATCATGCGTACCCCATGATCACGGACCGAAGTCCCTTCACGCATGCGACACGTCATTAACTCTTTTACAGTAGCGAACCTTTTAGCTCTCGATTGAGCCCCAAAAAGTTCCTTGGGTTGTGCGTGAATGTCAGCAGCATTCACGGTATCCTCAAATCGCCTCTGGAGTTTATCAGACATCGAAGCTTGCATATAGCATTTGGCCTTGATATCATGGTCCCACCATTTATCAAGTTTTGCCAACTCTTCTGGACTTACATCTGCTGGTGCTTCCTTCGGAGGAGATTTTTCTAACACGTAGAACATCTTCTCCGAGGTCAAGACAATCTTCAACTTACGGAACCATTCCTTATAGTTTGCGCCAGTCAGTTTGTTTTGTTCGAGAATAGATTATAGTGGATTGCGCGAATTCATCTTAATGAAATACTGAAAAAAAACAGACAATAATCAGTGATTGTTTAATTAATTTACTAAGACATAAAATAAGGCAAAATTTATTTTATGAATCTCACTCCCACTATTTTAACGATTTCACTACCCTCTAGTGAAAACGAGAAAAATTTTCTTTAGTGGGAACATGGAGTCCAATTGACAAACTATAGTCCCGAATAATATCAGCCAACTATAATTTTCAAATGGTAGAGCCCAATTGCTTCCAAAGCAATCTCCATGTTTTTTACCTCATGTCCAATAAGGGCCCAATAATATGACGCCGTTTATTGTGACACGTCAAGATGACCCATCAATATTAAGTTGTGATGGACGGTCGCCATGTGGATCCCCAATAATATGAGCCAATCCCATGGAAGTTCCATCCAACTTACAACATGTGTCGATCCAATGTACAGATTTCCGACGAACGGCCCCCCCAATAATATGAGCCAGACCGTATCCGCGGGTAGCATCTCATACATTGATCGTTGATGGAAGGTAGGAACATTTAAACAATATTTAAATGCCCTTTTGTTTATCTTGATATCAATTTTAAATCATATTTAAAATGAGGGATTTTAATTTCGAAAATTTGCCTCATCATTTAAAATTTGTATGCTTGCGGGATTCATACAATTTAGTCTAAACATGCATAAAACAATAATATCATATATTATTTTAGGATGATCGATTTCATTACTAATCGACCCGTGGTTGCCAATCACGAGTCTAAGTCCAATCCTAGGTAATATGCAAGTATGCAATGCAATCCTATTACATTGAGCTTCCAATTTACATTTTTTCGGTCTTTATTGTCTGATGGGCCCACCTTTGTCTTCAAATCTTTATCTCCCACTAAGTCTAAAATTTACAATAAATTTCGATGACAAGCAGGGGATACATATTTAAGGGGTGGGAATGGGCCATAAACCAAGCCCACTTTTATTACATATGACAATTCATATTGGGCCATAAACTAGGCCCATTAATAAATCAAACAACAATAATTAAAACCAAATGTAAACAACCTAACATACACCTATAACATTGGTCATGACAATCGATCAACCTTATCCAATAATATTTAATTCAAAAATTAATTTATTGGATATCATGCAATGACAATAAATATAAATAGATAAAATCATATTTCATACATAAAATCTTATTTTATATATAAAATCATATTTTATCTAGTTTGTCCATAAAATCATATTTTACATATAAAATCCTATTTATACATAAAATCATATTTTATTATCAATTGTACCATAATAATTAATTTTATAAAATCTAATTTAATGGATAAAATTTATAAATTTTCCAAAAATTCAAATTTATCCAAAAATCAATTTTTAAAATTTCGAACTCAAACAATTTGATCCGATGCCTCGTAGACCAATCAAAAACAATTTTCAATCGGACCAAAAACTGAAATTTCAAAAATTTCAAAAAATCAAAAATTATATTTTAAAATTTTCGGACTGCCCGGGACAATCCCGGGCAGCCCGGCCTCCACGTGGAACAGGGCTTCCCACGGGCAGCGACGTGCGCTGCCCTTGGGCAGTGACACTTGCTGCCCGATTTCCCTGGAATTTAATTTAAAATTTTCGTTTTATTTTTCTGAAAAATCGAGGCCGGTACAATCGAATAAATTTTAATCGAAAAATCCGAGAACAACCTGCCTCTGATACCACTGTTGGAACACGGTCGTTCTCCGGATCAAAAAAGAAATAGATACCCGTTGCAGCGGAAGTTTTAAAATTTTATATGGAACGATTCCATATGGGTATCAAAATTCCTACGATTAAAATTGATCACATAAAATTTAAACAATGTAAATTTTACCTTAAATTCTCGAAGCGAGATTATGGACACCAACAGATTAAACTGCTCTTGTTGTATATCCCAAGAACTGATGAACGAACGTTTCTTCAATCAGGTCCACGAACAGAAGTTTAATCTCTCTGATAGACTACACTAGAAAGTCTATCAGAAGTTTCTACGAAGAGAAATAACAGATTTGATCTGCTAATTCAGACTGCAAATTCGAAATTTGCAGACTGAAATTCTCGAACACAGTAGGGGAGGGGGGCGGCCAAAAACCCTAAGAAAGGAGGCTCTAGGTTTTCAAAAATTATGCCTGTGTTGAGTAATTTCTGCACTGCAATAACTTATTTATAATGTGGGCTGCTAATAGCTTAAGGCCCATTAGTCATAAGTTCAAGCTTGACAAGCAAAGCCCGCATGTTCAGAAATTAATATAAAATTCATCGTGACACGGATTGATAAACCAATTTCACCAATGTGCACAGAAACCATTTCTGCATCTTTTAAAGTCAAGACAAATTTTTTGAATCCGAATTCAGTGGTTTCCAAAAATGTCCATCACTATGTCATTTTAGGAAATCTTACTCCCTCTTCTCTTAAATAAGAAGTCTCACTTCTTTATTCACTAAATTTAACTCTTTAAATTTAATTATCTCAACGGGGATTAAAAATCCATTACTTGTGTAACCCTCAATGGTTCAGGGATACAGCTAGCCACAGGCTCACAACTCCTTGTGACTCGGAACAACAATTTCCGACTTACCCAACGAATCATGGTAAGAGCGCCTAGCAACATCGCCCCATGATTCCCTAGTATCACTGATAGTTCCTGCTAGAACCAATAGATTTTGGTTAGCGTACAGTACGGTCCCTTCATCCATATATCCCGATCGAATCAACAACCATTGGTAAATCGAGAGTCGTTCGAGATTCGATAACTATGCATTACATCTTGGAGATCAAATAGTGACATCGCATGTGTTACTAGGAACACCGAGTAACCTAAAACACATCATGTACTCTGGCCAGAGATTCGTCACACTAATATCTCCTCATATCGCATAGGATATCCACACTCGCAAGTATGTGGTGAATCCTTGACAACAAAGCATCGACTCCTATATGTGTCGTAACTGTACCCAATCCCGACACCTGATGACCTCAATAGAGTCGGTAAACGAGTCAAAGTATAGTACTAGCATATAGAGTCTCAATGATGTTTCAAGTAGTAAGGACTAATGGTGTACAACCAAAACCGCGGACTTTATCCACTCGATAAGTGATAACCACTTGGAATGTCCGGATAGGGTAGTTCGATCATTCATCATATGAATATCCATTTGCATTCTTTGAACATCTCTATGTTCCATACCAATGAAACGTGGTACTCGGCATCGCAAATGCTAGTCTCAATCTCGAGCGATCCTTATCCTTATTAACGGACGGCTCAATCGACTACGAACTGTTTAAAATATATAGTGACTATAAGATGTGTTTCATGATAGCCATCCCTATGTGCTACCACATCTTACTTTAGTATATTCAAAGTCTTTATCAAAATAGCAATAGTATATCATTATATAATAATAAGATAAAGTGAACGCCATTTAAAGAACGTATATTATATTAAACAAAGATTGTTTACAAAAAGAGACTCTCAAAGCCCTTAGCCACAAGTTGGCTAACGGGGCATCAACTCTTTCAAGGGTAGCATCCATTGATTCAAAAGGCTTACTACAATCTTGTCTTGTTCAGTCTGAGGTACTTACTTCACCTGAGGATTACTGTTCTATTCAATCTGGGGTGCTTACTTCACCCGAAGAACCTGACTTACTTTAAAACAAAATCTATAAGCAACGCAGAGATTATATTATTCAAATCAATAAAACATATCTATAATCTCATGCTTTTCATATAACACATGCTTATAAATTATCATGTTATTCAAAAGAAAACATGCTTACAAGGAATTCAAATATTCATGTGAATTCACATAATTAGGTAAGCACGTAAGCATATAATCATGTATTTCCTTCAATCAATAAATCATTCTCGCATACATTATATCAAAGTAAGTAAAGCATCAATCATGCAATACTATAAATGCATGTGACTCAATCTACCCCGCTCAACTTCTATCTTAGTCCAAGAACTTACGCTCTAATACCACCTGTTGTGGGGACTTTGGGTGCTAATCTCATACTCACAATACTAATTCAGTCAAACAATTTAAGTCTAATTAATAAGTAATATTCAATCTGAATATTATCTGAGTAGTAAAAACCAAAAATAATCCAAGACATTTGGCGACGCAAAAGCACGTCGCGAAAAAGAATAAATTTTTTTTCAAACATGGGTGCGCTCTCTGTTCCAGTCATTTCGGCACAGAATTTGGAAAAATGATCAACATGAAAATTATAGATCTTTGTCTTGGCTTTCCAATTCCCCAAACCTCACCCTAATAGAAATTTTCAGTAAAAAGTTAAACTCATTCTACCAAGATGGGTTGGTGTAGAAATTTACAAAAACTATCAAATCTTACCCAGAACTTCAAGCCTTAAATCTTGCATAAAAACATATATCAAATAACAAGTATAATCACATGCATCTCTCACATTGTCTAGTACCTTAAATACATAAAAAGTTTAGAGTAACCAAGTACTCAACAAGTATTCTACACAAATCAAGTACACTTAACATCTAAGCATGCTTGACCAACATCTAAGGAGCAAAACATCTTCTAAAACCCGAGATCTCCACTTCTAAGACTTCTTCTCGTGCTCCCCAAGCTAAGTCTGACTCGCTTAAGCTTCAACCTTATGCAATGCACACATACAAGCAAAACAACAGTCGGATAACTCTGGTGAGAATAAATCTCAGTATGAAAGACATATATATAAACATATAAACATATCAAATCCATATTCACTATCACAATTCATAAAGTCCATATACCCTTACCTGTCGGATTTCATTCAAAGCAATTATAATCAATATCATAATGACGCAAGTATAGGTTAAAGGGTAAAGGATTTCAATCTCGCAGAATCTATGTTTCATAAATCATCTTTTTGGGATCCCGGGAATATAATAAGGCACAAAATCAGGCCTTCCACCTACGCTCCCGCTTGGGGTGGTAACAAACTCTTATTCCCTAGACTGTGTGCACTATACGGAGAATCATGACAACAGAATTTCAAATCAGTTCCATAGCCTCTCCTATATAATTCCACCACGTCCAATATTTTCATTTCGATTCTGCCTTCGGGGTTTCGAAAGAATTGTGGCTCAAGAGGAATACATTTCAATTCAAAATAAATTTACCACATTCAAATCATTCATAATAATCTAAACACATTAAACTTAAATAAGAAGGAATGTTTAATAAGCATCAAGATCAACTACGTCAAGTAAATCAAGTAAGTCATACAAGATCACGCAAGAACAACTACGCATGCATATATGTGATTTAATAAACTCCAAAACCACCACGTTCTCTAGTTATTCTACCTGTCGAGGCTAATGTCAAATCATACCTTTGATCTGAACTCAAACCTCTGAACCCTTGCACTTCTTGATCAAACACACCTTGCTAGTTGCTCAAGTTTGATTCAACTACAACCCTTCGAACTCGTCGATTCGAACTCGATATCTTTCAACTTAAATCTGAATTGAATTGTTTATAACTCAAATATTAGCATTCAATCTCATCTAAATCATACAATTGATTAAACACTTCAAAACTTGATAATATAACCGAAATTCCAAACCAACGGCGTAGCAGTTCGAAACCGATGATTCTAACAACTTAAACATCATTCGAACATTGATATCTAACTCATATCTGTTGGAGAACGCGGCGATCAGATCAATCAGGATTGATACCCGGTGCAGCGGAAGTTTAAAAATTTTATATGGAACAATTCCATAATGGGTATCAACCTTACGATTAAATTGTGTGTGTGTAAAAATTAAATAACGATTATAAATTTTTACCTCCAATCTCGAAGCGAGATTATGGACACCAACAGATTGCTCTGCTCTTGTTGTATATCCCTGGAACTGATGGACGAACTGTTCTTCAATCAGGTCCACGAACGGATATTTAATCCCTCTGATAGATTGCACTAGAAAATCTATCAGAAGTTTCTACGAAGAGATTAACGAATTTGATCCGTTAAACCAGACTGTAATTCAAAATTCACAGGCTGGATTTTCCCGAGTAGAGAGGGAAGGGGGGCGGCCACTTTAGAGAGAAAATAACTAGGTTTTCGAAAATTGTGACCTGTTGTGTGTAATTTCTGTACTGCAATAACTTATTTATAATGTAGGCCACTAACAGCTTAGGGCCCATTAGTCATAAGTTCAAGCCCGACAAGCAAAGCCCGCATGTTCAGAAATTAATATAAAATTTATCGTGACTCCGATTGATAAACCGATTTCACCAATGTGCACAAAAACCATTTCTGCACCTTTTAAAGTCAAGATAAATTTTTCTGAATCCGAATTCAGTGATTTCCAAAAATGCCCATCCCTATGTCATTTTAGGAAATCTTACTCCTCTACTCATAATTAAGAAGTCCAACTTCTTTGTTCATTAAATTTAACTCTTTAAAATTAACTATCTCAACGGGGATTAAAAATCCATTACTCTGTGTGACCCTCAATGGTTCAGGGATACAGCTAGCCGTGGGCTCATAACTCCTTGTGACTCCGAACAACAATTTCCGACTTGCCCATCGAATCATGGTAAGAGCGCCTAGCAACATCGCCTCATTATTCCCTAGGTATCACTGATAGTGCCTGCAAGAACCAATAGATTTTGGTTAGCGTACAGTACGGTCCCTTCATCCATATATCCCGATCGAATCAACAACCATTGGTATATCGAGAGTCGTTCGAGATTCGATAACTATGCAATACATCTTGAAGATCAAATAGTGACATCGCATGTGTTACTAAGAAACCATTTTTTAAAACACATCATGTACTCTGGCCAGAGATTCGTCACACTAATATCTCCTCAGATCGCATAGGATTTCCACACTCGCAAGTATGTGGTGAATCCTTGACAACAAAGCATCGACTCCTATATGTGTTGTAACTGTACCCAATCCCGACACCTGATGACCCCAATAGAGTCGGTAAACGAGTCAAAGCACAGTACTAGCATATAGAGTCTCAATGATGTTTCAAGTAGTAAGGACTAATGGTGTACAACCAAAACCGCGGACTTTATCCACTCGATAAGTGATAACCACTTGGAAAGTCCGGATAGGGTAGTTCGATCATTCATCGTATGAATATCCATTTGCATGCTTCGAACATCTCTATGTTCCTTACCAATGAAACGTGGTACTCTGCATCACAAATGCTAGTCTCAAACTCGAGCGATCCTTATCCTTATTATCGGACGGCTCAATCGACTAGGAACAGTTTAGAATATACAGTGACTATAAGATGTGTTTCATGATAGACCTCTCCATGTTCTACCACATCTTACATACACTATAATATATTCAAGGTCTTTATCAAAACAACAATTGTATATCACAATATAACAATATGAAGAAAGATAAAGTCATTGCCATTAATAAAAGTGTAAATTATATTAAACAAAAGATTGTTTATACAAAGAGTCATCAAAGCCCTTAGCCACAAGTTGGCTCACCGGGCACCCACTCTTTCAATCTCCCACTTGCCCTAAAGTCAACTAGTCATACTATGTAGACCCATTGCTTCACGATGTTTGTCAAATAATGGTCCTGGCAAGGGCTTAGTAAGTGGATCAGCGATATTGTCTGCAGAGGCCACTCTTTCGACAGTGATGTCTCCTCTTTCCACAATCTCCCGGATGATGTGGTATTTCCTTAGTACGTGTTTGGATCTTTGATGAGACCTTGGTTCCTTTGCCTGAGAAATGGCACCCGTGTTGTCACAGTACAACGGGACTGGACCAACAACTTCAGGAATGACGCCCAACTCTTGGACGAAATTCCTCATCCAAACGGCCTCTTTAGCAGCAGCTGATGCTGCAATGTATTCTGCTTCAGTGGTGGAATCCGTTGTGGTGTCCTGCTTGGAACTCTTCCAAGAGACAGCACCGCCATTGAGCATGAACACAAATCCAGAGGTTGACTTCGAGTCATCCACGTCACTTTGGAAGCTAGAGTCGGTATAGCCTTCCAATTTTAGTTCTTTTCTTCATATACCATGAACATATTCTTAGTCCTTCGTAAGTACTTAAGAATGTCCTTCACGGCTTTCCAATGCATTTGACCGGGATTAGCTTGATATCTGCTCGTGACACTCAGAGCAAATGCTATATCCGGTCTGGTAGATATCATCCCATACATGATACTACCTATGGCTGACGCATATGGTACATGTGTCATTTTCTCTATCTCTTCATCCGTCTTGGGACACATAGACTTGGATAGAGAAACTCCATGACACATGGGTAGATGTCCTCTCTTGGACCCATCCATTGAAAACCGTTTCAATATGGTGTCGATGTAGGTTGATTGAGTGAGTCCTATCATTCTTTTAGATCTATCTCTATAGATCTGTATCCCTAGAATATAGGATGCCTCACCCAAATCCTTCATCGAGAATCTACTTGATAACCATATCTTTGTTGACTACAACATCCCTACGTCATTCCCAATGAGTAGGATGTCATCAACATAAAGTACTAAGAATGTCACAGCATCCTTAACTACTTTCTTGTACACGCATGGTTCCTCCGGGTTCTTGATGAAACCAAAATCCTTTATTGTTTCATCAAATTTCTGGTTCCAACTTCTTGATGCTTGTTTTAGACCATAAATTGATCTCTGAAGCTTGCATACCTTATGCTCGCTTCCCATGGATGTGTAACCCTCAGGCTGCTTCATATAGATTTCTTCCGTAATGTCTCCATTAAGAAAAGCAGTCTTCACATCCATTTGCCATATCTCATAGTCATACCAAGCAGCTATGGCAATAAGGATTCTTATGGACTTGAACATTGCAACTGGTGAAAAGGTTTCATCATAGTCAACTCCTTGTCTTTGAGTATAACCTTTTGCCACCAATCGCGCCTTGTAGGTCAATACCTTACCATCAGGCCCAAGCTTTCTCTTGTACATCCATTTACACCCTATTGGAACAATTCCATCGGGAGGATCTACTAAAGACCAAACTTGGTTTGTATGCATCGAATCTATTTCCGACTGCATAGTTTCAAGCCATAAATTTGAATCCGCATCAGAAATTGCTTCCTTGAAGTTTCTTGGATCACATCCAACATCGGGTTCATCTTGATCCCCTTCAAGAAGAAGACCATATCGAATAGGAGGTCTAGAAGTCCTCTCGGATCTTCTAGGTACAGGCGTGTCTATCAATGGTTCCTGAGGTGTAGGATCGTTATTTTGTATTTTTGGTTCTTCTCGAATTTCTTCGAGTTCCATCATCTCGCCTTTCTTATCCAATAAGAACTCCTTCTCCAAGAAGGTGGCATTCCTTGAAACAAACACCTTTGTTTCAGCAGGATAATAGAAATAATATCCGATTGAATTCTTCGGATACCCTACAAAATAACATAAGCTGGATCGACTATCCATCTTATCTCCCACTGTCCGCTTCACGTAAGCAGGACATCCCCAAATCCTCAAGTACGAATACTTAGGAGCTTTGCCATTCCATAACTCGTATGGTGTTTTGTCCACTGCTTTAGTGTGGACGTTGTTCAACAACAATACCACCGTTTCAAGCGCATAGCCCCAAAACGAAGGTGGAAGCTCAGTGAAGCTCATCATGGACCGAACCATGTCCAACAAAGTTTGATTACGACGCTCTGATACACCATTAAGCTGTGGTGTCATAGGAGGAGTCCACTGAGAGAGAATCCCATTCTCTTTTAGATAGTCCATAAACTCGGTACTTAAGTATTCTCCACCTCGATCCGATCGAAGTGCTTTAATACTTTTACCTAGCTTGTTTTCTACTTCAGCCTTGAATTCTTTGAACTTTTCAAATGCTTCAGACTTATATTTCATTAAATATAAATACCCATACCTAGAATAATCATCAGTAAAGGTAATGAAGTAGGTGTGGCCATATTGAGTACCAACTCTAAATGGTCCACAAACATCTGTATGGATCAAATCCAACAGATTTTGACTACGCTCAGGTTTCCCCTTAAAAGGAGATTTAGTCATTTTTCCTTTCAGACAGGATTCACAAGTAGGTAGAGAGTTAATATCAGACATATCAAACATGCCCTCTCCCACTAGCTTGTTCATCCTCCTTGAGGAAATATGACCTAACCTAGCATGCCAAAGGTTTTCCGGGTTTTGGCTATCGATTTTCCTTTTGTTTGTTGTTGCCGGTTTATCAACATAATTTATTGGAACGTCTTTTAGTTTTAAGTTATATAGATCATTTTCAAGTTGTCCATTTCCAATCAAACATTCATTCTTGTAAATATTGCAAATCCCATTCACAAAATTGCAAGAATAACCATCTCTATCAAGCATAGAAACAGAAATAATGTTTTTAATCAAATCCGTAACAAATAAAACATCTCTCAAAAGTAACTTAAAACCGTTCTGCAAAATTAAATAAATATCTCCCACAGCTTTAGCTTCAACTCTGGAACCATTTCCGAGCCTCAGCTGGGTCTCACCCATTCTAAGCCTGCGACTTCTTGTCATCACCTGCAAATCATTTCAAATGTGAGATCCACATCCGGTATCCAATACCCAAGAAGTAGTATTAAGTGAAACATTTATTTCAATATAGAACATACCCTTCGCAGTTCGCAAATGCTCTAGATATTCCTTGCAGTTACGCTTCCAATGACCGGGCTTCTTGCAGTAATGGCAAACATCCTTGGATTTTTCCATGTTTGAAGCCTTTGTCTTGTACTTCTTCTCGGGTTCGATTTTCTTGGGTGGGGCAGAAAGTTTCTTACCCTTTGTACTTGGCCCCTTCTTAGCAGAAGAAGAGGAGCCCACCAAGAAAGCCGGTTTATCCTTCTTTAATGTGGATTCATATGTCACAAGCATATTGACCATCTTTTCAAGGGAGGCCTCTATCTTGTTCATATTGAAATTCACCACAAATCCGTCAAACGAAGAAGGAAGAGACAGAAGTAGTAAGTCCACGTTGAGTTCATGCTCCAACACCAAATCAAGGGTTACCAACTTCTGTATGAGCCAAATCACTCGTACCCCATGATCACGGACCGAAGTCCCTTCACGCATGCGACACGTCATTAGCTCCTTTACAGTAGCGAACCTTTCAGCCCTCGATTGAGTCCCAAAAAGTTCCTTGAGTTGTACGTGAATGTCAGCAGCATTCACGGTGTCCTCAAATCGCCTCTTGAGTTCATCAGACATCGAGGCCTTGCATATAGCATTTGGCCTTGATATTATGGTCCCACCATGTATCAAGTTTGGCTAACTCTTCCGGACTTATGTCAGCTGGTGCTTCCTTCGGAGGAGATTTTTCTAACACGTAGAGCATCTTCTCCGAAGTCAAGACAATCTTCAACTTACGGAACCATTCCGTATAGTTTGCGCCACTCAACTTATTTTGTTCGAGGATCGAGAAAAGTGGATTACGCGAATTCATCTTTATGAAATACTGAAAAGAAACAGACAAATATCAGTGATTGTTTAAGTAATTTACTAAGACATAAAATAGGCGAAATTTATTTTATGAATCTCACTCCCACTATTTTAACGATTTCACTACCCTCTAGTGAAAACGGGAAACTGTTTTCCTTAGTGAGAACATGGAGTCCAATTGACAATCTATGGTCCCGAATAATATCAGCCAACCATAATTTTCAAAAGGTAGAGCCCAATTGCTTCCAAAGCAACCTCCATGTTTTTACCTCATGTCCAATAAGGGCCCAATAATATGACGCCGTTTATTGTGACATGTCAAGATGACCCATCAATATTAAGTTGTGATGGACGGTCGCCATGTGGATCCCCCAATAATATGAGCCGATCCCATGGGAGTTCCACCCAACTTAAAACATGTGTCGATCCAATGTACAGCTTTCCGACGAACGGGCCCCCCCAATAATATGAGCCGGACCGTATCCGCGGGTAGCATCTCATACATTGATCGTTGATGGAAGGTAGGAACATTTAAACAAATTTAAATTTCCTTTATTTATCTTGATATCAATTTTAAATCATATTTAAAATGAGGGATTTTAATTTTGAAAATTTGTCTCATCATTTTTTAAAATTTTGTATGCTTGTCGGATTCACACAATTTTGTCTAAAACATGCATACAACTATAATATCATATATTATATAGGATGATCGATTCCATTTCTAATCGACCCGTGGTTGCCAATCACGAGTCTTAGTCCAATCCTAGGTAATATGCAGTATGCAATGCAATCCTATTACATTGAGCTTCCAATTTACATTTCTTCTGTCTTTATTGTCTGCTGGGCCCACCACCATCTTCAAATCTTCATCTCCCACTAAATCTAATGTATTTACAATAAATAACAATGACAAGTAGGGGATACATTTTTAAGGGGTGGGAACGGACCATAAACCAAGCCTACTTTTATTACATATGACAATTCATATTGGGCCATAAACCAGGCCCATTAATAAAACCAACAACAATAAAAACAAATGTAAATTCCTAACATACACCTACAAAATTGGTCATGGCAATCGATCATCCTTATCCAATAACATTTAATTCAAAATTAATTTATTGGATAACATGCAATGGCAATTTAAATTTAAAAGGATAAAATCATATTTCATATATAAAATCTTATTTTACATACAAAATCATATTTTATCTTTTTATCAAATAAAATCATATTTTATCTATAAAATCCAATTTTATACATAAAATCATATTTTACTCAATATTTCCATAAGATCATATCTTATCATCAATTGTACCAAAAATAATTAATTTCAAAATTCAATTTAACGGATAAAATATTTAAATTTTCCAAAAATTCAAATTTATCCAAAAATCAATTTTAAAATTTTCGGACTCGAACAATTCGATCCGACGCCTCGTGGACCAATCAAAAACAATTTTCGATCGGACCAAAAATAGAATTTTAACATATTAAAATTTAATTTAAAAATTAAAAAATTAATTTTTCAAGCGGGCCGCCCGGGACATTCCCGGGCTGCCCGCGCCCTAATGGGGTCGGGCCGGGCAGCCCGGCTGCCCCTAGTCGCTGCCCTGGGCAGCGCCGTGCGCCGCCCGGGGCAGCGACCATCGCTGGCCCCCCGGGCAGCGATCCAATCGCTGCCCGGGTTTTTGCCCGAAATTTTTTTATTTATTTATTTTTAAAATATTTATTTTGTTTCAAAAACCGAGGCTTAAAATTTTTTTGTACAATCGATTAATTTAATCGCTTGATCTGAGCAACCTGGCTCTGATACCACTGTTGGAGAACGCGGCGATCAGATCAATCAGGATTGATACCCGGTGCAGCGGAAGTTTAAAAATTTTATATCGAACAATTCCATAATGGGTATCAACCTTACGATTAAATTATGTGTGTGTAAAAATTAAATAACGATTATAAATTTTTACCTCCAATCTCGAAGCGAGATTATGGACACCAACAGATTGCTCTGCTCTTGTTGTATATCCCTGGAACTGATGGACGAACTGTTCTTCAATCAGGTCCACGAACGGATATTTAATCCCTCTGATAGATTGCACTAGAAAATATATCAGAAGTTTCTACGAAGAGATTAACGAATTTGATCCGTTAAACCAGACTGTAATTCAAAATTCACAGGCTGGATTTTCCCGAGTAGAGAGGAAAGGGGGGAGGCCACTTTAGAGAGAAAATAACAAGGTTTTCGAAAATTTTGACCTGTTGTGTGTAATTTCCGTACTGCAATAACTTATTTATAATGTAGGCCACTAACAGCTTAGGGCCCATTAGTCATAAGTTCAAGCCCGACAAGCAAAGCCCGCATGTTCAGAAATTAATATAAAATTCATCGTGACTCCGATTGATAAACCGATTTCACCAATGTGCACAGAAACCATTTCTGCACCTTTTAAAGTCAAGATAAATTTTTCTGAATCCGAATTCAGTGATTTCCAAAAATGCCCATCCCTATGTCATTTTAGGAAATCTTACTCCTCTACTCATAATTAAGAAGTCCAACTTCTTTGTTCATTAAATTTAACTCTTTAAATTTAACTATCTCAACGGGGATTAAAAATTCATTACTCTGTGTGACCCTCAATGGTTCAGGGATACAGCTAGCCGTGGGCTCACAACTCCTTGTGACTCGGAACAACAATTTCCGACTTGCCCATCGAATCATGTTAAGAGCGCCTAGCAACATCGCCCCATGATTCCCTAGGTATCACTAATAGTGCCTGCAAGAACCAATAGATTTTGGTTAGCGTACAGTACGGTCCCTTCATCCATATATGCCGATCGAATCAACAACCATTGGTATATCGAGAGTCGTTCGAGATTCGATAACTATGCAATACATCTTGAAGATCAAATAGTGACATCGCATGTGTTACTAAGAAACCATTTCTTAAAACACATCATGTACTCTGGCCAGAGATTCGTCACACTAATATCTCCTCAGATCGCATAGTATATCCACACTCGCAAGTATGTGGTGAATCCTTGACAACAAAGCATCGACTCCTATATGGTTGTAACTGTACCCAATCCCGACACCTGATGACCCCAATAGAGTCGGTAAACGAGTCAAAGCACAGTACTAGCATATAGAGTCTCAATGATGTTTCAAGTAGTAAGGACTAATGGTGTACAACCAAAACCACGGACTTTATCCACTCGATAAGTGATAACCACTTGGAAAGTCCGGATAGGGTAGTTCGATCATTCATCGTATGAATATCCATTTGCATGCTTCGAACATCTCTATGTTCCTTACCAATGAAACGTGGTACTCTGCATCGCAAATGCTAGTCTCAAACTCGAGCGATCCTTATCCTTATTATCGGACGGCTCAATCGACTAGGAACAGTTTAGAATATACAGTGACTATCAGATGTGTTTCATGATAGACATCTCCATGTTCTACCACATCTTACATACACTATAGTATATTCAAGGTCTTTATCAAAACAACAATAGTATATCACAATATAACAATATGAAGAAAGATAAAGTCATTGCCATTAATAAAAGTGTAAATTATATTAAACAAAATATTGTTTATACAAAGAGTCATCAAAGCCCTTAGCCACAAGTTGGCTCACCGGGCACCCACTCTTTCAATATCAATATCATTTCATCACTAAAAATTCGAATTCAACATCTCCATTTTTCAAAAATTCTTAAAACGTAAACCGACGGCATAACGGGTCGAATTCGATAATTCCAAAAGCATAATCATCAATATTATCACCATCTAAACTCAATATCAACATCAATATATCAGCATAATCTCGAAATCCAACAGCCTATAATTTCATAATTTCAAAAATACTTCCAAAAATCGAAAACATGTTCAAACAACGATCTTTTCTTGATCCGTCTTAAATATTCTATCGTCGTATATACTAGAACACGTTTATACAATCAAATCTTAATTCTAACAACATCTTCAAAATTAAAACATGGTATAATTTAGCCAAACATACGTCAAAGTGTAGCACTCAAAGCCGTGATCACAAATATACGATCGCTTTAAAATTCTACCGGCCGGATCGAGTTTAATCGGTATTGGAAATATTGAAATCAGCTTTGAAAGCTTTATCTCGACTTGCTGCTGAATATTACTTCTAAAATCTGATGGAATACATGCCATGCAATTTATTTATACATATACACGTGTTTATTCCCCACTCACATGCATAAATTGCATTTTGGTCCTTGAGAGCTTGGTTATTTGCAAATCGGTCCTTAATCACTATTTCTCCTCTAATTAAATCCTTTCTATTTCCAAACTACTAATTTAATCTTAAATCCCATAATATTCAACCCAAATATTTTATTGTATTTAATTTAAGAATCCTAGAATTTAATTCTCAAATATCCGTAAATTCTCAAATTAAATATTTTCGACTCGAAATTTAAATCTCTCATATCCATAAATTCCCAAATAATATTTTTCCAAAATTCGCAATTTAAATCTTAAATTCCGTAATTACTTACTTAATATTTTCGGGTCTTACAAATCCTCCCCTCTAAGGAATGATTTCGTCCTCAAAATCGCATTCAATCGTACTACTGAATCTCGTAGTCTGTAAAGCTGATTGAAGGAATTCTTACTTCAATTCTTTGAGCTTCAGATATCTTTAATGATATCTTATCTTCTCTTCTTCTTCTTCCTAATCAAAATCTATATCGAATATACGTCGATAAGTTAGATTACTAACTCCATCTAGAATACTCACAAGGTTTAGTCATCAATCACTTTTAGAATCTCTTTCTGAATCAGATATTGCCCCGGAAAGAATATGTCTTACTGAACATTCCGTTCACGTTTCAACATCTGTATCTGTAATTCAATTTTTAACTCTGTCTAATCTACTCTATTCTTATTCGGTATGGATCACTCTTCATATTATCTGTCTTGTCTCAAACCATATCTGATCTGATCACTGATACCTCTGAAATACCGTCGCAATAAAAAGAAAATATGATTTTCTTGTCATCTTATAATCAAAATCAATATCTTTATATATATTAGATAGCTGGCACAGGAATCATAATCATCAAGTGGCAAAAGTCAGTCAGATACTATCGAATCAGATACTATAATTCTGAGCGTTTCCTCAAAAATTTTGATAGTCGCCTCAGACAATCTATCAAATAGATGACGGTATAATACAATTACATACAACCCAACACTCAGAACCTCTGAAAAGCAATGTCACGCTCTCTCAAATAAATCTAAAGTCGTTATCTTGACAATAGATTTCTATAATACTTGTAATCTTGTACCATTTCTAACTTCATAGTAGCTATCTATTCATATCTGTAGTACATCTAATACAGTGTATTCTTGAATCAGTCGAATCTACCTCAATACAAATCGTAAACTCGTGACAATTTGAGTAAATTTCGAACTGAAATTTGTTGAAAAACTATTATTGTTTCGATTCTAGAATTGCTAAACTGATTCATATATCACTCAATCTCTTCTTTTCTGTTTCTATTACTGGAAATGTAGGTATCGGAAATTCAATTCTGTCATATCGTCTTCCATTTTCGTTCGCCAATACTGATTTCCGAGTAATTCATACAAAATTTCCAAACAACTGAATGGATATATAATCTGCTGTAGTGTGTCTTTTCCAGAATTTGATATCTCATGTCTAGATTATCTGGCACAATCACATGATTATTCATCTCAAAATCCATTAACTCTGATACGCTATTTTGTCACATATCTCAATCTAGCATTCTCAACTGAATTCTTATCACTTGATCTAATTTCAATGTTGCTTTAATCTTTCCATCTAATCTAACGTAGTTTGGATTGCAACATTTCTGATTATTTGAGTATCTGTCTAGAAACTCAAGTACAAAACAAAATCTTAATCAGTCGATCAAGAATTCATCTAATTTCTTCTTTCAATTTCCCAAGTTCTGGCAAAATCATTCAATCAATCCATAACTCTTGCTGGTATTCTGACTCAAAATTTCTATCAGTTACGAGCCAAAGATATCAAGATATACTGAATGTATATATCAAACGATCAATGACTCTTGAAATTCATAATCAAATAAACTCACTCAAGTCAATGTCATCCAAAAAGCAAATATTCTGAATGACAAAATCTGCTAAGTGAAAACAACTCACTTGCATCTTAACTTAAAGATAGTAAATAAAATCAGACTCTAACAAAGAATAAGAGTCAATCAAGATCGATTGAGATTGAATAACAAAACCTCATAATCGATATCAAAAGATTCAAGAGTCATGATTCTATGATATAATAAATTCAGCAAAAATCATAGAGAAAGCTCGACTGTAACTGATTTTCTTACTTATCTTTCAAATCACTAAACTCTTCCCGAATAATATTGATTGATCCATAATCTTATTCAATACCCAAAATAAAATGGTATCTATAGTTTGGAACTCATCCTATAACTCAAATACCACAATTCAATTCTAATTCAATCTTATTTCTTCCAATCTGTAATTCAGCTTTTCTGATTCAATGTGCTGATATCTTTTTTTCATAGCCTTTTACCAAGGTTATACCATAGCAATTACAACAAATAAAGGCTCAATATACAACTAATGTAACATAATCAATTACTCAGCTATATATGTATGCAATGCACCTAGATTCAAAATTATGCTGGTAGATTAATCAAATCTTATATTTACCTGTAGTTTCGTCATCTGGTGCAGTTTGAGCCCAGTTAGCTGTAGATGCTTGTTGCCTAGGAGATGGATCTTCATTCTGATTTCCTCTCGATCCCCATGGATTAGGACATACTCGAGAAAAGTGTCCCACTTGATAGCAACGATGACACTTTCCTAAAGTTCCTTGGCATTTATCGCTAGCATGTTTTTCTCCACAATGAGTGCAGTATTCACCGGCATACTCTGCCTTCTGACCCAAACCAATTTGTCTTGGTCCGCTAGAGCTAGAGGAACTGCTACCAAACCTCTTGATATGTTGTCTCCAAAGCTTTAACTGCTCTTTCGTACTGCTACTACTACCTCCTGCCAAGTAATTACCGAACCTCGGTTCTTCAGACTTTGTTTTATAACAAACCACCAGCTTCTTGCTAAATCTTGAAGTTGGTATACGATCAGCCTGATACTACGTTCATCGGGGTAGTTTAAAGATTCGAACAAGTGATCAAGCTCTTCTAACCAACCTTCACAAGCAATGGCATCTTCTGTACCTTTCAAAATTGGCGGATTATACGTCTGAAATCGCTCAAGTTGTACTTCCATCGGTATGAGGGTAGCATCCATCGATTCAAAAGGCTTACTACAATCTTGTCTTGTTCAGTCTGAGGTACTTACTTCACCTGAGGATTACTGTTCTATTCAATCTGGGGTGCTTACTTCACCCGAAGAACCTGACTTACTTTAAAACAAAATCTATAAGCAAAGCAGAGATTATATTATTCAAATCAGTAAAACATATCTATAATATCATGCTTTTCATATAACGCATGCTTATAAATTATCATGTTATTCAAAAGAAAACATGCTTACAAGGAATTCAAATATTCATGTGAATTCACATAATCAGGTAAGCACGTAAGCATATAAGCATGTATTTTCTTCAATCAATAAATCATGCTCGCATACATTATATCAAAGTAAGTAAAGCATCAATCATGCAATACTAAAAATGCATGCGACTCAATCTACCCCGCTCAACATCTATCTTAGTCCAAGAACTTACGCTCTGATACCACCTGTTGTGGGGACCTTGGTGCTAATCTCATACTCACAATACTAATTCAGTCTAACAATTTAAGTCTAATTAATAAGTAATATTAAATCTGAATATTTATCTGAGTAATAAAAACCAAAAAATAATCCAAGACATTTGGCGACGCAAAAGCACGTCGCGAAAAAGAATAATATTTTTTTTCAAACATGGGTGCGCTTTTTGTTCCAGTCATTTCTGCACATAATTTGGAATAATGATCAACATGAAAGTTATAGATGTTTGTCTTTGCTTTCCAATGCCACAAACCTCGCCCTAATAGGAATTTTTAGTAAAGAGTTATACTAATTCTACCAAGATGGTTTGGTGCAGAAATTTACAAAAACTATCAAATCTTACCCAGAACTTCAAGCCTTCAATCTTGCATAAAAACATATATCAAGTAACAAGTATAATCACATGCATCTCTCACATTGTCTAGTACCTTAAATACATAAAAAATTTAGAGTAACCAAGTACTCAACAATTATTCTTACACAAATCAAGTACACTTAACATCTAAGCATGCTTGACCAACATCTAAGGAGCAAAACATCTTCTAAATCCCGAGATCTCCACTTCTAAGACTTCTTCTCATGCTCCCCAAGCTAAGTCTGACTCGTTTAAGCTTCAACCTGATGCAATTCACACATACAAGCAAAACACCAGCCGGATAACTCCGGTAAGAATAAATCTCAGTATGAAAGACATATATATAAACATATAAACATATAAAATCCATATTCACTATCACAATTCATAAAGTCCATATACCCTTACCTGTCGGATTTCATTCAAAGCAATTATAATCAATATCATAACGACGCAGGTATAGGTTAAAGGGTAAAGGATTTCAATCTCGCAGAATCGATGTTTCATAAATCATCTTTTTGGGATCCCGGGAATATAATAAGGCACAAAATCAGGCCTTCCACCTAAGCTCCCGCTCGGGGTGGTAACAAACTCTTATTCCCTCGACTGTGTACACTATATGGAGAATCAGGGCAATAGAATATCAAATCAGTTCCATAGCCTCTCCTATATAAGTCCACCACATCCAATATTTTCTTTTCGATTCTGCTTTCGGGGTTTCGAAAGAATTGTGGCTCAAGAGGAATAAATTTCAATTCTACATAAATTTACCACATTCAAATCAGTCATAATAATCTAAACACATCAAACATAAATAAGAAGGAATGTTTAATAAACATCAAGATCAACTACGTCAAGTAAATCAAGTAAGTCATACAAGATCACGCAAGAACAACTACGCATGCATGTATGTGATTTAATAAACTCGAAAACCAACTCGTTCTCGAGTTATTCTACCTGTAGAGGCTAATGTTGAATTATACCTTTGATCTAAACTCAAACCTCTGAACCCTTGCACTTCTTGATCAAACACACCTTGGTAGTTGCTCAAGTTTGATTCAACTACAACCCTTCAAACTCGTCGATTCGAACTCGATATCTTTCAACTTAAATCTGAATTGAATTGTTTATAACTCAAATATTAGCATTCAATCTCATCTAAATCTTACAATTGATTAAACACTTCAGAACTTGATAATATAACCAAAATTACAAATCAACGGCGTAGCAGTTCGAAACCGATGATTCTAACAACTTAAACATCATTCAAACATTGATATCTAACTCATATCAATATCATTTCAGCACTAAAAATTTGAATTCAACATCTCCATTTTTCAAAAATTCATCAAACGTAAACCGACGGCATAACGGGTCGAATTCGATAATTCCAAAAGCATAATCATCAATATTATCACCATCTAAACTCAATATCAACATCAATATATCAGCATAATCTCGAAATCCAACAGCCTATAATTTCATAATTTCAAAAATACTTCAAAAAATCGAAAACATGTTCAAACGACGATCTTTTCTCGATCTGTCTTAAATATGTTATCGTCGTATATACTAGAACACGTTTATACAATCAAATCTTAATTCTAACAACATCTTAAAAATTAAAACATGGTAGAATTCAGCCAAACTTACGTCAAAGTGTAGCACTCGAAGACGTGATCGCAAATATATGATCGCTTTAAAATTCTACCGGCCGGATCGAGTTTAATCGGAATTGGAAATATTGAAATCAGCTTTGAAAGCTTTCTCTCGACTTGCTGCTGAAGATTACTTCTAAAATCTGATGGAATACATGTCATGCGATTCATTTATACATATACACGTGTGTATTCCCCACTCACATGCATAAATTACATTTTGGTCCTTGGAAGCTTGGTTATTTGCAAATCGGTCCTTAATCACTATTTCTCCTCTAATTAAATCCTTTCTATTTACAAACTATTAATTTAATCTTAAATCCCATAATATTCAACCCAAATATTTTATTTTATTTTATTTAAGAATCCCGAAATTTAATTCTCAAATATCCGTAAATTCTCAAATTAAATATTTTCGATTCGGAATTTAAATCTCTCATTTCCATAAATTCCCAAATAATATTTTTCCAAAGTATGAGCCAGATTCTTCCCATGTACTGCATCCAGATGAGGCAGAACTGGATGAGACTTTGAGCTACTTGAACGACCAGTTCAGATTTTTGACAGAAAAGATAAGTAGCTCAGAAACAAGTAGATCAGCTAGTTAAAGTACAGTGGAGTAGACACGGTGTTGAAGAAGTAACTTGGGAGCTGGAGCAGGATATAAAACAGAGATATTCAAAGCTCTTTGTGTTAATTGAAGTTTGGTTTAAGTTTTAATTCAGTCTGTTTTGTCTATATTGATATTGAGATGCGATTTCGAGGACGAAATCTTTTATTAGAGGGGAGGAATGGTAGTGCCCCAAAAATATTTAATTTAAAAATTTACGGAATTTGAGATTTAAATTCCGAATTCCAGAAATAGAGGGACTGAATTGAAATTTGAAAAATTGGCCGAGGACTAAATGGCGATTTTATTTATGACAAGCTCATTAATGGAAGTAAGTGAGCTTGTCCCTTGACTCCCATTTCTTCCATATTCACGTGAAGGAGAAAAGGAAAGCAGAAAGCTTCAAACAACCATTTTTATCGTTACGAGCTTCGATCCGCCTCATCAAACATGTAGAATTTGAAGATAATTGCATATTTGCAATCCTTACGATGAGAGCTACGTTTTAATGTAACTTTCGTGAAATTCTACCGAGTTCTAATTTTTGAGTGTTGTTGAATTCGAGATTTGATTGTATAAACATGTTCATGAGTTGATAGAGATGTATATCTAAGATGCTTTGAGAAAATACCATCGTTTGAGCATGTTTCTCATTTTTTGGAATGATTTTCGAAAATTCCCATTTTAGGGGCTGCCATATTTCGAAAATTGGGATGATTATTGATCATGATATGAGTTGAATATTGATGTATGAATGATGTTGAGGATTTTGAAAATATCGGTTTTTGGTTGTTTTGCCGCCGATTTGAGTTTTGACTAATATATTGAGCTTTTGAATTTAGCTAAGCATTGAAATGTAATTTTGAGAATGATATTTAGCATGTATATTATTCATTTCAGATTTGAATTGGAGTTTATCGAATTTGAGTTGCAAAAATTCGAGTTGTCGAACGTTCGATCAAGGTTTGAATTGATTATCGCCTTGAAATGTTGATATTCGATTGAATGGAATTTGATATGAGTTCGTTGAAATATTGTAGCTATTCAAAGAGTTGAGTCATTCCGGATTTGGGAAGTTAAGGTATGAATTGACGAGGAAAGAATGGGATTGAACTTCAAGATGAGTTTATTTCTAGAGTCCTAAGAAAAATCACAAACTTTATGTAGTGACCCTTACCCGGATCACCTACTAAACAGAACTTAGGCATGCAATTAACTTAATAAAACAGATATCAGAAATAATCTAGCGGAAACCATAAATAAATACAATCCCAATGAAAGGAATCTGCAATTTATCCAAGTATTATACAACCAAATCGAATAGCTGTATCAACCCAAAACAACAGAAATAAAACCTAGACGAAGCTCCAGCTGGCCAACCACTGCCTAGACTCTCTTGGATCCCCCAGCCTCGTCCAATCGCAAACCTGCCCCATGGAATAGGGTGTCCAGAAACACAGAGTACGAGACGTGAGCATAAAACGCTCAGTACGAGAGTATGAGTATACATGCATGCAAAGTGAACTCCCTATAAACTCGAGGTCAAGGATCAGATAACAGAGACAGACCAGGCTCTGGTATGTAGCACGCTGTGTCGTCGCTTCAGGAGGTGGCTCCCATACCATAATACAAGTGGATATGCCGGACCCAAATCGATGGAAGTCCAACCACTAACAGGATAGGGAAAAACCCTACTAACAGACATCTCGAAGGAGATAGCTCAGTATGCAAATGAATGCAGTATAAATCAATGACATATAAATCATGGAGTCACATAATACATGCATAATCAGTCAGGATATCTCGAACAGTACTTTCGTACCTCAAATCAGTGCAAGCTCTACCAACTCTAGGTCCACGCCTATAGTCTGCTCTACACTGCCAAATGATACTACTATCATTAAAGCGCTCTAAAAGCCTTAACTAAGCTATTGCATACTCCTAAATATTTATAGGAAGCAAAAGCTATACATTTGTCCGTCGTTAGCCCTTTGATGTCGATGCCTCCAAAACTTGGACACAACTCCGCTACGACTATCGAACGCCTCGACGACTCCCGGGGTAAGCCTAGAAAGGCTAGAACAACTTGAATACGACTAGAGTTAGAGAGGAAATCCGGAATTGGCAATTGAAAATGAATTCTTGGCCTTCTATTTATAGACAACGATCGGAACCTCCGATCCTCGATCGGAACGTCCGATCCTGCCATCGGAGCTTCCGAAGATCCTGATCTGCCACGTGTCAAAATATCACTTGTTGACTTCGGATAGGGGTGATCGGAGCTTCCGATCTTGCCACACGTCATGCCTGACGAAATACCATCGGAGCTTCCGATCTTGCATCGGAGCTTCCGATCCTGTTCGGAACTTCCGAACTCACCTTCGGAGCTTCCGAACTCTATCCAAGTAATTATGATTAATTCCTTAATTATTGATTTTGGTTACGGGCTACTACATTCTCCCCCACTTAAGATATTTCGTCCTCAAAATCAAATCTTATGTACTGAATGTAATGCAGAAATCAGAAACATTCTTTATTCAAATCAAACATTTACAGAGTTTGCAACTGAATACAACTTAATAATGAAATCAAAATCACTCAGGAAGGTCTTCACGCATCCTGTCCTCAAGCTCCCAAGTAGCTTCCTCAGTGTCTCGGCGTTGCCACTGAACTAAAACCAGAGGAATGACTTTGTTCCGTAAAACCTTATCCTTATAATCCAGGATACGAATAGGTTTCTCAACATAGGTCAAATCCTTGTTCACCTGAACCTCAGACCACTGCAGAATATGAGATTCATCTGCCACATACCGTCGCAACAGAGATACGTGGAACACGTCGTGAATACTGGATAGATGCGGTGGCAAAGCTAGTCGATAAGCCAAATCGCCAATGCTCTCCAAGATCTCAAACAGACCGATAAACCTGGGAGATAACTTGTCCTTAAGGCCAAATCTGAGAATCTTGCGGAAAGGTGACACTCTCAGAAACACTTTCTCCCCGACATCGAACTACAAAGGCCTACTCTTGATATTAGCATAGTTGGCCTGACGATCCTGTGCAGTCTTAATCCGTTTCTTGATCTGATCAAAAATGTCTATCGCCGGCTGAATAAACTCCGGTCCCTCAGCCTGTCTCTCCCCCACTTCTTCCCAGAAGAGTGGAGTACGACAACGTAGCCCGTACAACGCCTCAAAAGGTGCCATCCCAATACTAGTGTGATAGCTGTTGTTGTACGCGAACTCGATCAACAGCAAATGATCCTGCCAGGCTGAACCAAAATCCATGACGCACGCTCTAAGCATATCCTCCAAAGTACGGATAGTGTGCTCTGACTAACCATCAGTCTCCGGATGATAGGCAGTACTCAAACTGAGAGTAGTACCTATCGCACGTTGAACACTCCCCCAGAATCTAGAAGTAAACCTGGGGTCCCGATCGCTGACAATGCTCACAGGCACTCCATGAAGTCGAACGATCTCCTGAATGTACAACCGAGCCATACAAACCACATTGTACTCTCGACTATAGGCAATGAAATGCGCTGACTTGGTGAGTCGGTCCACCAGAACCCAGATAGCATCACAGTTCCTCGGGGATACCAGCAAATGGGTCACAAAGTTCATTGTGATAAACTCCCATTTCCATTCAGGAATAGGCAGACTGTGAAGCAATCCTCCAGGTCGTCGGTGCTCTGCTTTGACCTGTTGACACACCAAACATCTTGAAAAAAACTGATAAACACTGCGTTTCATACCCTTCCACCAGAAACGAGTACGTAGATCCTTATACATCTTGTTGCTCCCAGGATGAATACTCAACTTAGTGCGATGCGCCTGAGACAAAATCACCTCTCGCAACTCTTCATCCTGCGGAATCACAAGCCTACCAGACAAACACAGAAAGCCATCTGACTGATAATGAAATCCAGACGAGCTACCCTCGTTAGCTAGATGAGCTAAACGCTGGGTCTTCGAATCAGACATCTGAGCATCTCGAATCCGCAAATACAAAGCTGGCTCAGATAATATCGCAAACATCTGGATACTCTGCATACCTTTCTTATGCTTGAAGGTATATCCCGAAGTACAACAATCACCGATCGCACTAGACATCGAACAAGTCTGAAGTGCGGATAATCGCACCTTGCGACTCAAAGCATCATTGGTGAAATTAGCAGCTCCCGGATGGTACTTAATCTCGCAATCATAGTCCTTAAGCAAGTCCATCCAACGTCTCTGCCTCATGTTCAACTCCGCCTGAGTGAACAAATACTTGAGACTCTTATGGTCGGTGAAGATCTCAAATTTCTCGCCATACAGATAATGACGCCAGATCTTCAAAGAGAACACAATGGCTGCCAATTCCAAATCATGGACTGGATAGTTGTCCTCGTGAAGCTTCAGCTATCTAGAAGCGTATGCGATCACATGCACATTCTGAGTCAAAACACAACCTAACTCCTGAAGAGAAGCATCAGTGTATACCACATACCCTCCAGATCCTGACGGTAATGCCAACACCGGCGCAGAAGTCAACCACCGTCGAAGCTCACAAAAATTCTCCTCACACTCGGAGGACCACTCAAAATCCACACCCTTGCGGGTAAGCTGCGTCAAAGGTCAAGCTAGTTGAGAGAAGTTCAGAATGAAGCGACGATAATACCCTGCTAGACCCAGAAAACTACGGATCTCAGCAACTGTCGTCGGACGCGACCAATTAAGTACCGCTTCAATCTTGCTTGGATCAACAGAAATCCCTTCCCTGGATATGATATGGCCAAGAAAGACCACTCGATCCATCCAGAACTCACACTTGCTCAGCTTGGCGTACAACTGCTCATCCCAAAGAGTCTGTAGTACCAACCGCAAGTGAGAAACATGCTCTTCCGTATTACGCGAATACACCAAGATGTCGTCAATGAAGACCATGACAAACTTGTCCAAATACTCCCTAAAAACACGGTTCATCAGATCCATGAATATAGCCGGCGCATAAGTCAAACCAAATGGCATTACTAGAAATTCGTAATACCCATAGCGAGTACGGAATGCAGTCTTGGCTACGTCCTGATCACGGACTCTCAACTGATGATACCGAGATCTCAAGTCAATCTTGGAGTAAACTGACGTGCCCTGCAACTGATCAAACAAGTCATCAATACGAGGCAACGGATACTTGTTCTTCACAGTGACTCGATTCAGCTGCCGATAGTCAATGCACAACCGCATCGACCCATCCTTCTTCTTTACAAAGAGAACAGGAGCTTCCCAAGGAGATACACTAGGACGAATGTACCCCTTGTCCAAAAGATCCTGTAGCTGATTCTTCAACTCGCGCATTTCTGACAGAGCCAGACGATACGGTGCTTGAGAAATAGGTGAAGTACCTGGCATCAACTCTATGCCAAACTCGACTTTCCTAGCAGGAGGAAAACCAGGAATCTCATCAGGAAATACATCTGGGAATTCATCCACAACAGGAATGCTCTCTATCGACAGGCTCTCAAAGCTGATACCAAAGGCATCGGAGGTCGCGCTCCCTCACCATAGAAAAACCAGCTCTCACTCCCCTCCGGATGAAAGCGTACTAATCTCTGATAGCAGCCCACTGAAGCTCGATAGGTAGTCAACATATCTATTCCCAGAATGCAATCAAAGTCGTCCATCGCCAGGACCATGAGATTTGCTAATAGAATGTTCCCTTCGAACTCTAAAGGGCAACCCATCACTAGACGCTTAGCCAAAGAAGATTGACCCGTCGGAGTAGAAACAGACATCACTACGTCTAGTGCAATGCATGGTAACTTATGCCTCTTAACAAAACGTGCAGAAATTAAGGAATGAGATGCACCAGTGTCAATAAGTACAAGAGCAGGTATACCATAAAGCAGAAATGTACCTGCGATGACTTTCTCATTCTCCTTCACTGCCTGATCATGTCTCAGGGAAAACACCTGGACAGAAGCTCGTGGTCTCAAATGAGAACTCCCAGCAGGATGTCCCTGCGACCTCTGCTGAACGGTGGCCTGAGAACCAGATCCTGAACCAGAACCAGAACCGCCTCCCCCAGATAGTGGACAATCTCTCCGGATATGACCAGTCTCTCCACAACGAAAACAATCTCTAGAAGCTCTACGGCACTTGTCGGATGGATGGTTCTACCCACAGTGATCACACTTGTCCTTCTTACCGAAACGGACAACACCAGCAGAGCCATAGGAAGAAGAAGTAGATCCAGACTTCTTGAAAGATTGGGCACGGGGACCCAAAGAACTAGCAGGTCTCGACTGAGAGAAAGACCTGTTTCGCCGAATTCTATCCTCCGCCTGGTGAAAACGGCTCACCAAACCCTCATAGGAAATGTCGTCGCCAACCACCACACGGTCATGGATCTCAGGGTTAAGGCCCTGAAGGAACAGATTATACTTCATCCCAGAGCTGTCAGCAATCTCGGGGCAATAGGATAGCAGATCAAAGAACTTCTGCTGATACTCATCAATAGACATGGCTCCCTGTCGCAGACTCAGAAGCTCGTCTGCCTTCGACTGACGGAGTGCAGAAGGAATATACAGCTTCTGAAAAGCTGTGCGGAACTCGGCCCAGGTGGCCACTCCTCTCGCCGCAACAAAAAGGTGCAGAAGTAAACCTCCACCACCTACGCGCACGTCCATCCAGAAGATAACCCAGGGTCTCCATCTTCTGCTCCTTGGTGCATTGGAAAGTCTGAAAAGTCATCTCCATGCGGTCTAACCAGTTCTCCGCATCCTCCGAAGACTCACCTCCAACTAAGGGCTTAGGACCCATAGCTAAGAATCGACGCATAGTGAAACGCTCGTCGTCATGATGACGATGACGCCGTTCTCGACGAGGCTCCCGGTCGGCATCACCCCAACACCCACCAATACTGCCATGAGAACTCTGGTCGTCACGATCTGCCATCTACAAAAGTACCTCACGGTTACCTTATGCAGAGTCTAAATTCCAAGAATACTATGCATGCTCTGATACCATAAATGTAGTGACCCTTACCCGGATCACCTACTAAACATAACTTAGGCATGCAATTAACTTAATAAAACATATATCAGAAATAATCTAGCGGAAACCATAAATAAATACAATCCCAATGAAAAGAATCTGCAATTTATCCAAATATTATACAACCAAATCGAATAGCTGTATCAACCCAAAACAACAGAAATAAAACCTAGACGAAGCTCCAGCTGGCCAACCACTGCCTAGCCTCTCTTGGATCCCCCAGCCTCGTCCAATCGCAAACCTGCCCCATGGAATAGGGTGTCCAGAAACACAGAGTACGAGACGTGAGCATAAAACGCTCAGTACGAGAGAGTATGAGTATACATGCATGCAAAGTGAACTCCTTATAAACTCGAGGTCAAGGATCAGATAACAGAGACAGACCGGGCCCTGGTATGTAGCACGCTGTGCCGTCGCTTCAGGAGGTGGCTCCCATACCATAATACAAGTGGATATGCCGGACCCAAATCGATGGAAGTCCAACCACTAACAGGATAGGGAAAAACCCTACTAACAGACATCTTGAAGGAGATAGCTCAGTATGCAAATGAATGCAGCATAAATCAATGACATATAAACCATGCAGTCACATAATACATGCATACTCAGTCAGGATATCTCGAATAGTACTTCCGTACCTCAAATGAGTGCAAGCTCTACCAACTCTAGGTCCATGCCTATAGTCTGCTCTACACTGCCAAATGATACTACTATCATTAAAGCGCTCTAAAAGCCTTAACTAAGCTATTGCATACTCCTAAATATTTATAGGAAGCAAAAGCTATACCTTCGTCCGTCGTTAGCCCTTTGTTGTCGATGCCTCCAAAACTTGGGCACAACTCCGCTATGACTATCGAACGCCTCGACGACTCCCGGGGTAAGCCTAGGAAGGCTAGAACAACTCGAATACGACTAGAGTTAGAGAGGAAATCCGGAATTGGTAATTGAAAATGAATTCTTGGCCTTCTATTTATAGACAACGATCGGAACCTCCAATCCTCGATCGGAACGTCCGGACCTCGATCGGAATGTCCGATCCTGTCATCGGAGCTTCCAAAGATCCTGATCTGCCACGTGTCAAAATATCACTTGTTGACTTCGGATAGGGGTGATCGGAGCTTCCGATCCTGATCGGAGCTTCCGATCTTGCCACATGTCATGCCTGACGAAATACCATCGGAGCTTCCGATCCTGTTCGGAACTTTCGAACTCACCTTTGGAGTTTCCGAACTCTATCCAAGTAATTATGATTAATTTCTTAATTACTGATTTTGGTTACGGGCTACTACACTTTACTTGTTTGTGTGTTATTGCTTGATTTATTTGATTCATGTGTTTTAAATGGCATGAGTTTTTTTGCTGATTTCTCGATGATTATCGGTGTTACTTTTCTGCCATTTATATGAATCAAATGACATGAATATGAGTTTGAGATGATTTGACATGAGAATAAGCAACATGCCTAAGTTACAACATCGATATATGTATATTGCATCATCTAATTCATATTGAGCTTGATTCCTTTCAGTGTTGAAATACCATCAGTGGCGAGTTACTACATTGACGATGGACTGAAATATCATCAATGACGAGTTACAACATTGATGATGAATTGAATAAAATTGATGGCGAGTTACGACATCGATGCGATGATGAGTTACAACATCGCTACCGAGATTGGATACAAATCTTGATGTCGGGGTCAGATACGAACCTCGATGATTGATGTCCGTCTTTTGGAAGCCAACATATTTTTGAACATGCATTTTATGAAAGAACATACATATTTTGATATAACATCGATTGAGTTTTATCGATTTTGAAATTCATTTGAATTGGGACATTTGATGATTATATGCTCTATTTGTTCATACTAAGTTTTATACATACCGATTTTTCGGCTGTTTCTTTGTCTTGTGTGTGTGCATTGCAACAAGTAATCCAGGGCCGAGTTCAAGAGGCCATTGAGGATTTGGGATTGAGTATAGACGTGAAGCTCGGGTTTAGTTGCAAGTTGTTGAACATATTTTGAATAAATATCAAACAAATTGTATTTGTCGAATTTGTTGCATTTCTTCCTCGATTTGATGTTGTTTAAACTCACTTTAATTTCAAGATTTGAGTATTGTATCGAGATGACACCATTTTGGGTTTGAGAGCCAATTTTTGAAAAATAAAATAGCAGGACATGGACCTTGGAAGGCCCTCCGTGCATGGGTCTATGTGCCTTTTATTTTTAACCTATATGCACGGACCTAGGCATGGAGGTAGCACAGGGTCCGTGTATGGGTCCGTGTGGTAGTCTGGGTTAACAATTTTCTGCACTGACACATTTTGGTATAATAAGAAAAAAAAATTGGGTTCCCGATTTGGTTGTTTGTCGTACTGTGGTTTGAACCCGATGTCTCCACACTAGTTTAACCATGCCCCTGATGAAACAAATCATCCCTGGCAGCAATCTAAAAGCCACATACTTACTCAACCATTCTATGAAAATGCCTAGAACTAGTCGCATGGCAAGTACTCACTATCGATTTACTCAAACAATATATGAGTCACAATGGTTGAACAATAATCAGCTAATAACAAGTCGATCATCCGAATGATCCATCACTGATAATAAAGATTAAACCAACCATTGAACAAGGTTTAACAAAATTTTTATTACAAATCCTTAGTTACCACCACTAAGAAATTCCCAAAATTCTGGAATCAATAATACAATAATCCTAAATGCTTACAATAGAAGTACTTATTACAAAAAATCTTAATACACTACTTTAAGTCTAATTACACGTAGAAATCTTACATCTTGTCTAACATACCTCATTCAACTCGTGGTCGTATGTATCTTTATCTTTAAAGTGAGCTTTCTCGTCTGTCTCTACCAAGCGTTCGTGCAAACTACTGGTAGAAACTCTTTCTCCTAAGATCTACAAAACCTTACTAATCTATCGGATCCTTACAATATTCTTGGGACCATTATCTGGTAGGTGAGACAAGATCCTTATGACAATCTCTCCAACTACTTGTGGAGAATCTTCATAAATTCCCTCCCAGATCAAAGCAAAATGGACAGTAGTATCCCATATGCTTCAACCAATCTTCTGCTACTCCTGGTATCTTGGACACGATCCTTCTCTCAGTTCCTATCCTTCTGGAACCTTCATGAGTCAAGTCTCTGTCGATAATCTCAGTGATGATAATCTTGGGCAAACCTAGGTGCCTTATCATCCCTACATCTAGTGTTTCAATCGTCACTCAACAAGGATAACTCAATAATTCAAGCACTATGTCTCAAAGAATCATATTGCATGCTCTGATACCATAAATATAGTGACACGTCCCGGAATCACTAAGTAACCAAATCTTAAGCATGCAATTAAAACTTAAATAACAAAATCAGAGAAAAACTGCGTAAACTTAAATCAAATACTAACCCGACAGAATATAACTGGTAAATAACTGATCCCATAACAACAATAATACAACTCATTCGAAAATCCAATACAAAAGAGTCAAGCCTAACTAACACCGCCGGCACCAACTGAGTTCCCAACTCTTTAGTTACCAACTACTCTTTGGTCCCCGAACCTTGAAACCTACAACTGTCCCGTCGAATAGGGTGTCCAATAAAACATACGGACATGAGCAATTAATGCTCAACACGAATATATGAGTATACATATTCTATGAATGAAATTACAAATGCATATGAATGGTTGTCGGGAACCTATCATAGATAGAACACTGCTCAGTCAAAGGCGCCATGGTATGTCGCACGTTGGGCCATCGCATCAGGAGGTGGCTCCCATACCATCAAACCGTGTACTATCTGGATCCAAAACCATGGTATCCATCCACTAAATAACATGGGGGTGAGCGACCCCTCTACTGGTAGTATCAATAACATATAGGCTCAACATGTCAATGCATGCAGCATAATATCCGTGACATAATAAATGAACATATTATTAATGCCACATAAAACATGCATTCATAGAATTAGAATACTCGACCATGGTATATCGGATAGAACGTCCATATCTTAAATCATGCAACTCAAGCAACCTAGCCATCCGAGTACTCAAGTCCAAGCCTATAAGCATATGATCATTATATTACTTATAGCTCACTAAAGGCCTTAACTAGACTAATAGCTACTCACAAAAGCTAACCGAGTCTAGTAGTATACCTGCGTCCATGGTTAGCCCACTGATGACGATATCTCCAAAGCTCGGTCACAACTCCCTACAACTCCAGCAGCGCTCCATCGCCTCTTGGCCCTCGAGAAGAATGGCTAAAAGCCCATAAAATCTAACTAGAATGGAAGAGGAAGGGGAAATTGGTGAGATAAAAATGCAGCTCTCGACCCTTATTTATAGACATAGATCGGATGATCCTATCTCCCCCAGTCAACCCCCATCCGAACATGTGCCCTCTTATCCGACAGCTAGCTGCCGACAGAGTTCGGATCGTCCGATCCCACCTTAGGTTCGTTCGATATTTTGGTCTTGTCAAATCAAACCTATATCGCCTTATCTGAATGTGATCGGATCGTTCGATCTCTTCTTCGGATCATCCGATATCTCCGGAGCTTCCGATCTCAAACCTAGCATCCGAACTCCCCAAGTTCGGATCATCTGATCCTCGGGTTCGGATCGTTCGATCCATTACTACAAAAAAAATTTGGATTTAACCACGGTTTTTGAAAGAGTGGCTAAATCCACCATGGTAAACTTCAGCCACGGCTTTAAAAAACCGTGGTTAAATTAGCCAAGGTGTTTACAAAACCGTGGTTAAAATTACCACGGTTTTAAAAAAACCGTGGTAGATTTGACCACGGTTTTAAAAAAACATCGTCGTTAAAATAACCACGGTTTAAATAAAACCATGGCTAAACTAATCGCGGTTTTAAAAAAATCGTGGCTAAATTAACCACAGTATAATTTATTTAAAATACCATACAATTCATCAAAAAAGTTATCTGTTTCTAAGGTGACATACTGACATCATTCACCAATATTTTTTAACAATGTTACACAACATGAAAATTTACACAAAATAAATTATCATGCACATTTGAAAACAACATACATGATACATCATATTTGTCCAATACATTCCATGATATTAGTCACGTAAAACAAATCCAAACATAGTCCAGAAGTTCTATATATAAGATGATGTATTTAGCATAAACTTGTAAAAAAAACACACATTGATTCACCGTACCTTTATGACTAACCATGTCATCATATGTTAGCGTCCCAGTCTGGTCAAAACATCACATATCAACTTGCAGACGGGAAACATCAAAACATGCTAAAGAATAACACTCTTGAAAAGTAAATGGAACATCCCATATATCACAAGGATAAAACACAAACATCAAGAGAGTTCTTAACGAAAAGACCAACTTTCAGTTTATTAGTTCAATTGGACAATTAGAACAATCACTTCAAATCACACATCTTCGTCAAAGAGGAGTGTTAACAATTCATCAGACAATATCAAACATTAAACTCTCACCTTTCCAGCAAATGGGATGCTAAACGGTTCTGTGCAGTATATCCCAAGTCGTTCTAGTGCAATTAACGAAGTATTAACAACAATTGAAAGCTCCAAAGGAATTTCAGGTGGGATCACAGAAGTAATAATTAAGGAACAACTCAGAATAAGCTTGTATCTACTCCTTGTTGGATCCTCAAACCCCTATACAAGAGTTTCATTTGATCATCCAACCAGTGTAATTATCTCAGTTATAATATGTCCACACATTATATTTTTTTTCAAACATTGTATCTATCAGAATCTGTTTTATTGGAGATGAAAACTCAAAAAATAAGAAGCAAGGTGTAATCAAGAATTTCTTTTTAAACTAAACCTCACCCAACAATCTCCTGCTCAACACATGAAGTTTCTGAAACACACCCTATTATTATTCAAGTTGCGATATTAGACATCTTATCTTTCCCTTCTATTGAAATTTTTTCCCCTCCCAAACAACAAACAAGTGAAAGAAGAGATATATCCCGAAACCAAGCAAAGACAGAGTAGAGCAGGTTCAATTTTCTTCAAAAAGATAAAAAAAACATATGCATATTCTGATTCGATAAAAGCACCGCATGTATACTTCTTTTAAAAGTAGCGTAATCAATACCTAGTCATAAATATAGTCTTGTACGCATTCCGTTCATTCGGATCGCACTTCATCAATTTATTCGTTAGAGTAAACTATTTTCATGAACTGTGAATAAACACATAGATTATATTAGTAAAAAAATCAATAATGAAGAAGAAAAATGATATAAAGACAATTATATAAGAATACTCTGAAGAAAAAGCAATACCAAATTTCAGAGTCCTGCTCTGGAGGACTAATCTGCAATAACAGAAAGCATATCAGAAAAATGTCAACTGCAAAGCAGGAAACCTCATACTCACCCTAAAAATAAAATAAAAATTATCTTAAACTTACCTCACTGGCAACTGCCATTAAATATTTTATTTTTTTCTAAACGTGCAATGAAAACAAATCTGGGAATGCCACTTTTCCCTAGATCTGCAACTGGATTCAGATCTGCAACTGGATTCCCGGAAAGCCTGACATCCTGCACAACAAAGAATTTGTCATGAAACACTGGGATGTTATCAATTATATCAAAAATGTTCATTGATATAGTCACTGATAGCTTCGCGTTGCACCAAATAACTTTTTTCAAGAGTTCGATATTCTTCTCTGCAGCTCAACTCGTCAAAAGAATCCAACTTATCAATCAAAATTTCAGCATCTAATTGTATTTCACCCAAAAAAGAGAAAAACAATACAAAAAAATCGTCTAAGTACTAATTCAAGTCCAACCAAAACAATCCATAAAGCATACAAATTCTAGACTGAGCAACTTTCATAAAAAAACATAATGCATTAAATCTTGAATCAAATCAAGTGCCGCAAGTTGGATATGCAAGATAACTTGAAGCCCAACCATTTATCTTCACACATATTTATCAAACTAATTCATTCCATGACCCAAATCCTATGTGCAATTTACAAGTTTAATTTATCATGTCCTGTATAAGTATATTGTATGCTCTACATCAAAGATTGCATAACGTACTCAATAAAAATGGAAATATTACAAGACCAGCGCCAAATAAAATCTTACTTGATTATCTACAACTTTAATTTGAATTAAAACTTTGAATAATGTTTGGAATTTCCCCAGTAATTCGAAGAACACCACACAGAAGCAAAGGCCCGAATGAAACTCCATACGTGCACCAGTTTAGTAAAAACTCCATATCTCATTCATTTCAAAACCAATTCGATCATAACCGGTGCCATATTAAAGCCAATTCAAAAAGCTCCAAGTTTCAATTAATCATCTTGTTTTTAGGCTATAAACCACAAAATTGCCAAGAACAGTAGGTGATGGTACTGCCAAAATCATGCTTCTCCCGCTTGAGAAGTTTTTGAAAATCTAATACATGAGATTGGAGCCAAAACGAATCCAAGACAAATATCTAAAACTCTTATTTGAATCACAGCCTCAAACAAGACAAACAAAAACCTATTATTTAAAACATGTTCCATTGAGTTAAATCAAATTGACAGATTAATAAGACCTAGAAAACCATTAATATTCAAAATAATTTGATCTTAACAAGAAGAAACCAAATTCCTACAACGTGCATCAAGATTCAAACAACGGGGATGGGAAAATAAATTCAAAATTAAATTAATAATGATTTCATTTAGGATGTTCTGAAAACATAGGTATACGAGAAAAGAAAATCACATTGCTTCGATAGCATCCATCTCTACCAACGATGAAGCCTGCAGAAGCAAAGCACATAAATAGTCATATATATATATTGAGGTGTGTATTATAAAGAAGAATGGATGTGTATATATGTGAAACTCCGGATTTTTTTTAGAATTTATATTCATGGAATAATTATATATTTCGAGATAATATTGGAGAGAATTGTGTTTGTGAGACCTCGATTCTAATCATCTAATCTCAGAATAAACAATAATTACGCATACAAGATCTAAGATTAAAAGCAAAGTTTTTTTTTTTTTTTTTTTACACAGGGTGACGCGCGGGCACGCCACCCGAGGTGCGGGCGCGCATACAGCCCTGCCCGGGCCTCCGAGAAAGGGAGCAGAACGCGCGAGCGCTCCTCACCAGGCGCGGGCGCGCATGGCCTGCTGTTTTAGCTCAAAATAAGGCTTCAAAAGTGCAATCCAACACCCGGAAAGGCTCCGACATGATCCAACTAAAACTTTTCCAACAACGAAGTATTCAATTACAAGAAAGAGTAGAACATGCATCAATTCTAAGTTCCAAAATCCAAAATACAAATCGAGTTCGAATACAATCTAAGTTCGATTTCAAATATGACTTCTACAATAACAAGGCCTCACTCTATCAACTCATCCACCTAGCCATGCGATCTCTGACTCAGTCCTGCCCCACTTGTTGCCAAGCACACATACAAAGACAAGACAACAGCCGGATAATCCGGTGAGAATAATATTCCCAGTAAAAGAGACAAACATGCAATATCATAAAAACATCTCAAACGAAATGCATCATCTTCTAGATATTCATAAAACAACCATGAAATTCCACAAGAATGTCTAAAACTCAATTCATATGCATAAATGCAATGCATGTCTTTAAAATCTGGGATTATCAAGTTAGATAATCAAAACATTTCTGCTTTTGCTTTTGGGATCCCGAGGACGAGATCACGTAAACGACTCACCGACTCTCCCGATCGAGGTGGTGCTACGTATCTCCATCCTCTAGACTTTGGTGTGACTATAAGGAGTATGCTAGCACTAGGTGAAACGGCTACACCCAGGCCACTCACAATATAATCCCCAAAATTTCTATCATCAAAAGGGTCGTCCTGCCCGCTATTCGAATCAAGGATTCATGTTCAAGATGAATGAAATTCAAAACATAACTCAAATAATTCAAATAATCAAATAACATGCAAGTATGTGATTCTTCGGAACACTCGAATCAAGTCGGATTCGAGTCACACGTTCCATTCCAATCTAAGTCATCTTATACCTCTTTTCAACAACTTCGATGCTCCAAACCTGGAAACAACAACGATTCCTCAATCAAGATTCAATCAAACTACTTCAATCGATAATAAGAAATCGATACTATACCGGCTACAATCTCCAAGTCGAACAAAGCTGAAATCACGCAACTCCACTGGCCTCAAATCAATCTGTGCAAGAAGTAATAAAGGCTCGAGATTAACATACAACTCAAACAAAGGCTTGGCTCAACAATTCGAACCGATAAACAATCCAAAACTCAAACAAACGGCATAACGGCTATAATCTGATCAAACCGAAAATGCAGACAGCAGTTCAATAACGATATAACCTCATATCAATGCCCAAAACAACAATAACAAGGCAACCCATCAATCTCAAAATCCAAGTTTTCGAAAATTGCTTCCAAAAATCATAACAAATCCGAACGTCGCTCTAATTCAAAACTGACAGATAATAAACGATCAGAACTCCGCCAAGAACAACATACTAGAATCTAAATCGATTCTAACAACCTCCGAAAAACAAAACATATCCGATCGGAGAAATACTTACGGTATAACAAAGCTCTCTCAGCCGTGATCGCTAATCTGCCTTCAGAAATAATTTCTAACGGACGGATCGACCGGAAACCGAAATCCCAAAGCTTGAAAAGACAAAGGGGGCGGCTCCAATGGAGGTTAACGAGTTGGGGAGGATGAGGGAGTGCCAAGGACTAGTCAACTAGGGTAGATAATATAAAAAATTCAATATTTGCGTTTTAGTCCCTGAAAATTTCAAAATTTGCAAAAAGGACCCTGATCAAAATAAAGTCGGCTCTTGAACTCTGAAATCTCCGATTATCTCAAATAAAGTCAATTAAGATAAAATCGGGGCGTTACAATTCTCCCCCACTAAGAAAAGATTTCGTCCTCGAAATCGACACGGTTCCAACACGAACTCTGTTCTCCAAACTACTCCTTCAAGTCTGTCAATCAAAAGTCGATTCCTAATCATTGGAAAATTCTTCCATGCTTAGTAAAAATTCGACTCATCTCTAGTTCCAAAACAAGTGACACAGAAAATCACCTCCAATCAACGGAAATCTTCTTCTCTGCTTTCAAATCAGTTCCGTCTGCTAAAATAATTACTCCAACTCTTAAGATTAGAACATATCACGTGAATTTCCGCATAAGACAATAGAAGAACAGGTCTTCAAATCAATAAGATCGCTACGAGCTCAAAGTCCAGATTCAGAAATTGAGTCTCGAGCGTCTTCAACTGTCTCGACGTCTAGACTATAGCGCAATTCCACTTAATAAGAACACATCTCCAAAACCTCGATAAGAAAAGATCGCTGATCGGCATAAATTCCATCATCAAATCATACAATCGAAGAAGACCATTCGATTCAAAGAATTCAGACATCGAAGAAAACATACAACTGCTCGGCACAAACATCTGCTATACGATTCTCAAAAGTTCCGAAAGATCAGTACAATTCTCATTCCAAAAAGATAAGAAATCAACGATAAAAATTCCTAGTCTCAACTAATTCTTCTAAAAGATCTGGTTAACAGAATTTAACAACACTACTGGAGTATTCATCAACTCGAACGATTCAAAAATTTAAAAGAGGCACGTTAAACATATACAGATTCTTCAATAAGAAGGCACGAGATTCGCCAATATCTAACAGTCCAATAAGAATAGGAAACTCAATATCGAACGTTACCTGATCTGTCATTATCGGGTGCAGCCTGAGTTTGCAGATCCTCAGACAGAGCAAAAACTCGTGCCTGCTGTCTGGGAGGCTGGCTTGCATACTGATTACCTTCCTGAACATTCTGTTGCTGAGGTTGGAAAGAGTGGACAGTAGGTGCTTACTGCTGAGGCTGAGCTGTCTGTCTCGGGAAAATTCCACTCTGAGCTTGCTGAGGAACACGCTGAGGACACGTTCTCGCAAAATGCCCCGCCTGGTTACAAATATGACAGCTTCCAAAAATACCTCTACACTGATCACTGGAGTGACGACCTCCGCAGTTGGCACAAGACATGCCTGACTGTCCCGAACTCTGTCCCGATCCATACTGCCTCAAACCACTCGAGCTCGAAGAACTGGTTCCGTGCTTCTTAAACTGCTTCCCCTTCGGGAGATAGTAATCCTTCCTGTTACCTCCACTGCTACCACCCTCAGAACTCGGTGGTTGGTTCTGAAACTGAAAGGATTGATTCTGGTAATGGAACGGTTGGTTTTCGTATAGAGAAGATTGTGCCTGAAACTGTCCTTGCTGCTGCTGAGGCACAAACTGATTTCCTCTCTGTCTCCACAAACCTGCTTCTGCTCCCTTTGCGTGATTCATGGCATCCGCAAAGTTGTTAGGCCTGTTGGTATTTACCAACGTGAAGACGTCGGGGTTCAAACCATTGATGAACTGATCTACCTTAGCTTCTTCATCTCCGGCAATTAGCGGTGCAAAATGCAACAGACTATCGAACTTAGCCACGTACTCTTCAATGTTCAGATTCCCTTGCCTCAGGTTGGAAAACTCTGCTCCCTTATCTTTGCGATACGAGATAGGGAAAAATCGCTTATAAAATTCCGATTTGAAAAGAGTCCAAGTAACTTCCGTACCTCTATTCTCCATTGCTTTCTTCGTCGTGATCCACCAACTCTTAGCAACCCCACGAAGCTGATGAATGACTAACCTGATTCGACGGTCATCTGTGTAATCGATGGAATCGAACAACTGATCGATATCATCCAACCAACTCTCACAGTCAACTGGATTTTCTGAACCCATCAACAATGGCGGATTGAACGACTGAAACCTTTTCAGCAAGGTTTCCATAGGCGTCGCTGAAGCATCCATCTCTACCGTTTCAGTACTAGCTTGCTCAGTTGTAGGAATAACTGACGGTGGATTCCTATTAATAACTCGTCGAGGACCCATCTGATAATCAAAGGTTAGGACACAAGATATCTCAATCGCTGCAATTCGGTGCCCTTGCAACCTCTCAGAATTCCGGATACAGGTGAAATACAGTTCATATCTCAAATAATTCATGCTTCATATTTCAAATCACAAAATCATGTAAATCAAGTAATTCTCAACAACAAAGCATGCTCGCATGGTATTTAAATAAATCAATTTAAATAACTCAACCACATGCGAGAATCAATTCATGCGGACTCGATCTACCCCGCTCACTTCTAAATTCAGTCCAAGAATCTTATCGCTCTGATACCACTTAATGTGAGACCTCGATTCTAATCATCTAATCTCAGAATAAACAATAATTACGCATACAAGATCTAAGATTAAAAGCAAAGTTTTTTTTTTTTTTTTTTTTTTTACACAGGGGACGCGCGGGCGCGCCACCCGAGGCGCGGGCGCGCATACAGCCCTGCCCGGGCCTCCGAGAAAGGGAGCAGAACGCGCGAGCGCTCCTCACCAGGCGCGGGCGCGCATGGCCTGCTGTTTTAGCTCAAAATAAGGCTTCAAAAGTGCAATCCAACACCCGGAAAGGCTCCGACATGATCCAACTAAAAATTTTCCAACAACGAAGTATTCAATTACAAGAAAGAGTAGAACATGCATCAATTCTAAGTTCCAAAATCCAAAATACAAATCGAGTTCGAATACAATCTAAGTTCGATTTCAAATTCGACTTCTACAATAACAAGGCCTCACTCTATCAACTCATCCACCTAGCCATGCGATCTCTGACTCAGTCCTGCCCCACCTGTTGCCAAGCACACATACAAAGACAAGACAACAGCCGGATAATCCGGTGAGAATAATATTCCCAGTAAAAGAGACAAACATGCAATATCATAAAAACATCTCAAACGAAATGCATCATCTTCTAGATATTCATAAAACAACCATGAAATTCCACAAGAATGTCTAAAACTCAATTCATATGCATAAATGCAATGCATGTCTTTAAAATCTGGGATTATCAAGTCAGATAATCAAAACATTTCTGCTTTTGCTTTTGGGATCCCGAGACCGAGATCACGTAAACGACTCACCGACTCTCCCGATTGAGGTGGTGCTACGTATCTCCATCCTCTAGACTTTGGTGCGACTATGAGGAGTATGCTAGCACTAGGTGAAACGGCTACACCCAGGCCACTCACAATATAATCCCCAAAACGTCTATCATCAAAAGGGCCGTCCTGCCCGCTATTCAAATCAAGGATTCATGTTCAAGATGAATGAAATTCAAAACATAACTCAAATAATTCAAATAATCAAATAACATGCAAGTATGTGATTCTTCGAAACACTCGAATCAAGTCGGATTCGAGTCACACGTTCCATTCCAATCTAAGTCATCTTATACCTCTTTTCAACAACTTCGATGCTCCAAACCAGGAAACAACAACGATTCCTCAATCAAGATTCAATCAAACTACTTCAATCGATAATAAGAAATCGATACTATACCGGCTACAATCTCCAAGTCGAACAAAGCTGAAATCTCGCAACTCCACTGGCCTCAAATCAATCTGTGCAAGAAGTAATAAAGGCTCGAGATTAACATACAACTCAAACAAAGGCTTGGCTCAACAATTCGAACCGATAAACAATCCAAAACTCAAACCGACGGCATAACGGCTATAATCTGATCAAACCGGAAATGCAGACAGCAGTTCAATAACGATATAACCTAATATCAATGCCCAAAACAACAATAACAAGGCAACCCATCAATCTCAAAATCCAAGTTTTCGAAAATTGCTTCCAAAAATCATAACAAATCCGAACGTCGCTCTAATTCAAAACTGACAAATAATAAACGATCAAAACTCCGCCAAGAACAACATACTAGAATCTAAATCGATTCTAACAACCTCCGAAAAACAAAACATATCCGATCGGAGAAATACTTACGGTATAACGAAGCTCTCTCAGCCGTGATCGCAAATCTGCCTTCAGAAATAATTTCTAACGGACGGATCGACTGGAAACCGAAATCCCAAAGCTTGAAAAGACAAAGGGGGCGGCTCCAATGGAGGTTAACGAGTTGGGGAGGATGAGGGAGTGCCAAGGACTAGTCAACTAGGGTAGATAATATAACAAATTCAATATTTGCGTTTTAGTCCCTGAAAATTTCAAAATTTGCAAAAAGGACCCTGATCAAAATAAAGTCGGCTCTTGAACTCTGAAATCTCCGATTATCTCAAATAAAATCAATTAAGATAAAATCGGGGCGTTACAATTCTCCCCCACTAAGAAAAGATTTCGTCCTCGAAATCGACACGGTTCCAACACGAACTCTGTTCTCCAAACTACTCCTTCAAGTCTGTCAATCAAAAGTCGATTCCTAATCATTGCAAAATTCTTCCATGCTTAGTAACAATTCAACTCATCTCTGGTTCCAAAACAAGTGACACAGAAAATCACCTCCAATCAACGGAAATCTTCTTCTCTGCTTTCAAATCAGTTCCGTCTGCTAAAATAATTACTCCAACTCTTAAGATTAGAACAGATCACGTGAATTTCCGCATAAGACAATAGAAGAACAGGTCTTCAAATCAATAAGATCGCTACGAGCTCAAAGTCCAGATTCAGACATTGAGTCTCGAGCGTCTTCAACTGTCTCGACGTCTAGACTATAGCGCAATTCCACTTAATAAGAACACATCTCCAAAACCTCGATAAGAAAAGATCGCTGATCGGCATAAATTCCATCATCAAATCATACAATCGAAGAAGACCATTCGATTCAAAGAATTCAGACATCGAAGAAAACATACAACTGCTCGGCACAAACATCTGCTATACGATTCTCAAAAGTTCCAAAAGATCAGTACAATTCTCATTCCAAAAAGATAAGAAATCAACAATAAAAATTCCTAGTCTCAACTAATTCTTCTAAAAGATCCGGTTAACAGAATTTAACAACACTACTGGAGTATTCATCAACTCGAACGATTCAACAATTTAAAAGAGGCACGTTAAACATATACAGATTCTTCAATAAGAAGGCACGAGATTCGCCAGTATCTAACAGTCCAATAAGAATAGGAAACTCAATAACGAACGTTACCTGATCTGTCATTATCGGGTGCAGCCTGAGTCTGCAGATCCTCAGACAGAGAAAAAACTCGTGCCTGCTGTCTGGGAGGCTGGCTTGCATAGTGATTACCTTCCTGAACATTCTGTTGCTGAGGTTGGAAAGAGTGGACAGTAGGTGCTTGCAGCTGAGGCTGAGCTGTCTGTCTCGGGAAAATTCCACTCTGAGCTTGCTGAGGAACACGCTGAGGACACGTTCTCGCAAAATGCCCCGCATGGTTACAAATATGACAGCTTCCAAAAATACCTCTACACTGATCACTGGAGTGACGACCTCCGCAGTTGGCACAAGACATGCCTGACTGTCCCGAACTCTGTCCCGATCCATACTGCCTCAAACCACTCGAGCTCGAAGAACTGGTTCCGTGCTTCTTAAACTGCTTCCCCTTCGGGAGATAGTAATCCTTCCTGTTACCTCCACTGCTACCACCCTCAGAACTCGGTGGTTGGTTCTGAAACTGAAAGGATTGATTCTGGTAATGGAACGGTTGGTTTTCGTATAGAGAAGATTGTGCCTGAAACTGTCCTTGCTGCTGCTGAGGCACAAACTGATTTCCTCTCTGTCTCCACAAACCTGCTTCTGCTCCCTTTGCGTGATTCATGGCATCCGCAAAGTTGTTAGACCTGTTGGTATTTACCAACGTGAAGACGTCGGGGTTCAAACCATTGATGAACTGATCTGCCTTAGCTTCTTCATCTCCGGCAATTAGCGGTGCAAAACGCAACAGACTATCGAACTTAGCCACGTACTCTTCAATGTTCAGATTCCCTTGCCTCAGGTTGGCAAACTCTGCTCCCTTATCTTTGCGATACGAGATAGGGAAAAATCGCTTATAAAATTCCGATTTGAAAAGAGTCCAAGTAACTTCCGTACCTCTATTCTCCATTGCATTCTTCGTCGTGATCCACCAACTCTTAGCAACCCCACGAAGCTGATGAATGACTAACCTGATTCGACGGTCATCTGTGTAATTGATGGAATCGAACAATTGATCGATATCATCCAACCAACTCTCACAGTCAACTCGATTTTCTGAACCCATCAACAATGGCGGATTGAACGACTGAAACCTTTTCAGCAAGGTTTCCATAGGCGTCGCTGAAGCATCCATCTCTACCGTTTCAGTACTAGCTTGCTCAGTTGTAGGAATAACTGGCGGTGGATTCCTATTAATAACTCGTCGAGGACCCATCTGATAATCAAAGGTTAGGACACAAGATATCTCAATCGCTGCAATTCGGTGCCCTTGCAACCTCTCAGAATTCCGGATACAGGTGAATTACAGTTCATATCTCAAATAATTCATGCTTCATATTTCAAATCACAAAATCATGTAAATCAAGTAATTCTCAACAACAAAGCATGCTCGCATGGTATTTAAATAAATCAATTTAAATAACTTAACCACATGCGAGAATCAATTCATGCGGACTCGATCTACCCCGCTCACTTCTAAATTCAGTCCAAGAATCTTATCGCTCTGATACCACTTAATGTGAGACCTCGATTCTAATCATCTAATCTCAGAATAAACAATAATTACGCATACAAGATCTAAGATTAAAAGCAAAGTTTTTTTTTTTTTTTTTACACAGGGTGACGCGCGGGCGCGCATACAGCCCTGCCCGGGCCTCCGAGAAAGGGAGCAGAATGCGCGGGCGCGCATGGCCTGCTGTTTTAGCTCAAAATAAGGCTTCAAAAGTGCAATCCAACACCCGGAAAGGCTCCGACATGATCCAACTAAAACTTTTCCAACAACGAAGTATTCAATTACAAGAAAGAGTAGAACATGCATCAATTCTATGTTCCAAAATCCAAAATACAAATCGAGTTTGAATACAATCTAAGTTCGATTTCAAATTCGACTTCTACAATAACAAGGCCTCACTCTATCAACTCATCCACCTAGCCATGTGATCTCTGACTCAGTCCTGCCCCACCTGTTGCCAAGCACACATACAAAGACAAGACAACAGCCGGATAATCCGGTGAGAATAATATTCCCAGTAAAAGAGACAAACATGCAATATCATAAAAACATCTCAAACGAAATGCATCATCTTCTAGATATTCATAAAACAACCATGAAATTCCACAACAATGTCTAAAACTCAATTCATATGCATAAATGCAATGCATGTCTTTAAAATCTGGGATTATCAAGTCAGATAATCAAAACATTTCTGCTTTTGCTTTTGGGATCCCGAGAACGAGATCACGTAAACGACTCACCGACTCTCCCGATCGAGGTGGTGCTACGTATTTCCATCCTCTAGACTTTGGTGCGACTATAAGGAGTATGCTAGCACTAGGTGAAACGGCTACACCTAGGCCACTCACAATATAATCCCCAAAATGTCTATCATCAAAAGGGCCGTCCTGCCCGCTATTCAAATCAAGGATTCATGTTCAAGATGAATGAAATTCAAAACATAACTCAAATAATTCAAATAATCAAATAACATGCAAGTATGTGATTCTTCGGAACACTCGAATCAAGTCGGATTCGAGTCACACGTTCCATTCCAATCTAAGTCATCTTATACCTCTTTTCAACAACTTCGATGCTCCAAACCTAGAAACAACAACGATTCCTCAATCAAGATTCAATTAAACTACTTCAATCAATAATAAGAAATCGATACTATACCGGCTACAATCTCCAAGTCGAACAAAGCTGAAATCTCGCAACTCCACTGGCCTCAAATCAATCTGTGCAAGAAGTAATAAAGGCTCGAGATTAACATACAACTCAAACAAAGGCTTGGCACAACAATTCGAACCGATAAACAATCCAAAACTCAAACCGATGGCATAACGGCTATAATCTGATCAAACCGGAAATGCAGACAACAGTTTAATAATGATATAACCTCATATCAATGCCCAAAACAACAATAACAAGGCAACCCATCAATCTCAAAATCCAAGTTTTCGAAAATTGCTTCCAAAAATCATAACAAATCCGAACGTCGCTCTAATTCAAAACTGACAAATAATAAACGATCAGAACTCCGCCAAGAACAACATACTAGAATCTAAATCGATTCTAACAACCTCCGAAAAACAAAACATATCTGATCGGAGAAATACTTACGGTATAACGAAGCTCTCTCAGCCGTGATCGCAAATCTGCCTTCAGAAATAATTTCTAACGGACGGATCGACCGGAAACCGAAATCCCAAAGCTTGAAAAGACAAAGGGGGCGGCTCCAATGGAGGTTAACGAGTTGGGGAGGATGAGGGAGTGCCAAGGACTAGTCAACTAGGGTAGATAATATAACAAATTCAATATTTGCGTTTTAGTCCCTGAAAATTTCAAAATTTGCAAAAAGGACCCTGATCAAAATAAAGTCGGCTCTTGAACTCTGAAATCTCCGATTATCTCAAATAAAATCAATTAAGATAAAATCGGGGCGTTACAATTCTCCCCCACTAAGAAAAGATTTCGTCCTCGAAATCGACACGGTTCCAACACGAACTCTGTTCTCCAAACTACTCCTTCAAGTCTGTCAATCAAAAGTCGATTCCTAATCATTGCAAAATTCTTCCATGCTTAGTAACAATTCGACTCATCTCTGGTTCCAAAACAAGTGACACAGAAAATCACCTCCAATCAACGGAAATCTTCTTCTCTGCTTTCAAATCAGTTCCGTCTGCTAAAATAATTACTCCAACTCTTAAGATTAGAACAGATCACGTGAATTTCTGCATAAGACAATAGAAGAACAGGTCTTCAAATCAATACGATCGCTACAAGCTCAAAGTCCAGATTCAGACATTGAGTCTCGAGCGTCTTCAACTGTCTCGACGTCTAGACTATAGCCCAATTCCACTTAATAAGAACACATCTCCAAAACCTCGATAAGAAAAGATCGCTGATCGGCATAAATTCCATCATCAAATCATACAATCGAAGAAGACCATTCGATTCAAAGAATTCAGACATCGAAGAAAACATACAACTGCTCGGCACAAACATCTGCTATATGATTCTCAAAAGTTCCGAAAGATCAGTACAATTCTCATTCCAAAAAGATAAGAAATCAACGATAAAAATTCCTAGTCTCAACTAATTCTTCTAAAAGATCCGGTTAACAGAATTTAACAACACTACTGGAGTATTCATCAACTCGAATGATTCAACAATTTAAAAGAGGCACGTTAAACATATACAGATTCTTCAATAAGAAGGCACGAGATTCGCCAGTATCTAACAGTCCAATAAGAATAGGAAACTCAATATCGAACGTTACCTGATCTGTCATTATCGGGTGCAGCCTGAGTCTGCAGATCCTCAGACAGAGCAAAAACTCGTGCCTGCTGTCTGGGAGGCTGGCTTGCATACTGATTACCTTCCTGAACATTCTGTTTCTGAGGTTGGAAAGAGTGGACAGTAGGTGCTTGCTGCTGAGGCTGAGCTGTCTGTCTCGGGAAAATTCCACTCTGAGCTTGCTGAGGAACACGCTGAGGACACGTTCTCGCAAAATGCCCCGCCTGGTTACAAATATGACAGCTTCCAAAAATACCTCTACACTGATCACTGGAGTGACGACCTCCGCAGTTGGCACAAGACATGCCTGACTGTCCCGAACTCTGTCCCGATCCATACTGCCTCGAACCACTCGAGCTCGAAGAACTGGTTCCGTGCTTCTTAAACTGCTTCCCCTTCGGGAGATAGTAATCCTTCCTGTTACCTCCACTGCTACCACCCTCAGAACTCGGTGGTTGGTTCTGAAACTGAAAGGATTGATTCTGGTAATGGAACGGTTGGTTTTCGTATAGAGAAGATTGTGCCTGAAACTGTCCTTGCTGCTGCTGAGGCACAAACTGATTTCCTCTCTGTCTCCACAAACCTGCTTCTGCTCCCTTTGCGTTATTCATGGCATCCGCAAAGTTGTTAGGCCTGTTGGTATTTACCAACGTGAAGACGTCGGGGTTCAAACCATTGATGAACTGATCTGCCTTAGCTTCTTCATCTCCGGAAATTAGCGGTGCAAAACGCAACAGACTATCGAACTTAGCCACGTACTCTTCAATGTTCAGATTCCCTTGCCTCAGGTTGGCAAACTCTGCTCCCTTATCTTTGCGATACGAGATAGGGAAAAATCGCTTATAAAATTCCGATTTGAAAAGAGTCCAAGTAACTTCCGTACCTCTATTCTCCATTGCTTTCTTCGTCGTGATCCACCAACTCTTAGCAACCCCACGAAGCTGATGAATGACTAACCTGATTCGACGGTCATCTGTGTAATCGATGGAATCGAACAACTGATCGATATCATCCAACCAACTCTCATAGTCAACTGGATTTTCTGAACCCATCAACAATGGCGGATTGAATGACTGAAACCTTTTCAGCAAGGTTTCCATAGGCGTCGCTGAAGCATCCATCTCTACCGTTTCAGTACTAGCTTGCTCAGTTGTAGGAATAACTGGCGGTGGATTCCTATTAATAACTCGTCGAGGACCCATCTGATAATCAAAGGTTAGGACACAAGATATCTCAATCGCTGCAATTCGGTGCCCTTGCAACCTCTCAGAATTCCGGATACAGGTGAAATACAGTTCATATCTCAAATAATTCATGCTTCATATTTCAAATCACAAAATCATGTAAATCAAGTAATTCTCAACAAAAAAGCATGCTCGCATGGTATTTAAATAAATCAATTTAAATAACTCAACCACATGCGAGAATCAATTCATGCGGACTCGATCTACCCCGCTCACTTCTAAATTCAGTCCAAGAATCTTATCGCTCTGATACCACTTAATGTGAGACCTCGATTCTAATCATCTAATCTCAGAATAAACAATAATTACGCATACAAGATCTAAGATTAAAAGCAAAGTTTTTTTTTTTTTTTTTACATAGGGTGACGCGCGGGCGCGCATACAGCCCTGCCCGGGCCTCCGAGAAAGGGAGCAGAACACGCGGGCGCGCATGGCCTGCTGTTTTAGCTCAAAATAAGGCTTCAAAAGTGCAATCCAACACCCGAAAAGGCTCCGACATGATCCAACTAAAACTTTTCCAACAACGAAGTATTCAATTACAAGAAAGAGTAGAACATGCATCAATTCTAAGTTCCAAAATCCAAAATACAAATCGAGTTCGAATACAATCTAAGTTCGATTTCAAATTCGACTTCTACAATAACAAGGCCTCACTCTATCAACTCATCCACCTAGCCATGCGATCTCTGACTCAGTCCTGCCCCACCTGTTGCCAAGCACACATACAAAGACAAGACAACAGCCGGATAATCCGGTGAGAATAATATTCCCAATAAAAGAGACAAACATGCAATATCATAAAAACATCTCAAACGAAATGCATCATCTTCTAGATATTCATAAAACAACCATGAAATTCCACAAGAATGTCTAAAACTCAATTCATATGCATAAATGCAATGCATGTCTTTAAAATCTGGGATTATCAAGTCAGATAATCAAAACATTTCTGCTTTTGCTTTTGGGATCCCGAGGACGAGATCACGTAAACGACTCACCGACTCTCCCGATCGAGGTGGTGCTACGTATCTCCATCCTCTAGACTTTGGTGCGACTATAAGGAGTATGCTAGCACTAGGTGAAACGGCTACACCCAGGCCACTCACAATATAATCCCCAAAACATCTATCATCAAAAGGGCCGTCCTGCCCGCTATTCAAATCAAGGATTCATGTTCAAGATGAATGAAATTCAAAACATAACTCAAATAATTCAAATAATCAAATAACATGCAAGTATGTGATTCTTCGGAACACTCGAATCAAGTCGGATTCGAGTCACACGTTCCATTCTAATCTAAGTCATCTTATACCTCTTTTCAACAACTTCGATGCTCCAAACCAGGAAACAACAACGATTCCTCAATCAAGATTCAATCAAACTACTTCAATCGATAATAAGAAATCGATACTATACCGGCTACAATCTCCAAGTCGAACAAAGCTGAAATCTCGCAACTCCACTGGCCTCAAATCAATCTGTGCAAGAAGTAATAAAGGCTCGAGATTAACATACAACTCAAACAAAGGCTTGGCTCAACAATTCGAACCGATAAACAATCCAAAACTCAAACCGACGGCATAACGGCTATAATCTGATCAAACCGGAAATGCAGACAGCAGTTCAATAACGATATAACCTCATATCAATGCCCAAAACAACAATAACAAGGCAACCCATCAATCTCAAAATCCAAGTTTTCGAAAATTGCTTCCAAAAATCATAACAAATCCGAACGTCGCTCTAATTCAAAACTGACAGATAATAAACGATCAGAACTCCGCCAAGAACAACATACTAGAATCTAAATCGATTCTAACAACCTCCGAAAAACAAAACATATCCGATCGGATAAATACTTACGGTATAACGAAGCTCTCTCAGCCGTGATCGCTAATCTGCCTTCAGAAATAATTTCTAACGGACGGATCGACCGAAAACCGAAATCCCAAAGCTTGAAAAGACAAAGGGGGCGGCTCCAATGGAGGTTAACGAGTTGGGGAGGATGAGGGAGTGCCAAGGACTAGTCAACTAGGGTAGATAATATAACAAATTCAATATTTGCGTTTTAGTCCTTGAAAATTTCAAAATTTGCAAAAAGGACCCTGATCAAAATAAAGTCGGCTCTTGAACTCTGAAATCTCCGATTATCTCAAATAAAGTCAATTAAGATAAAATCGGGGCGTTACAATTCTCCCCCACTAAGAAAAGATTTCGTCCTCGAAATCGACACGGTTCCAACACGAACTCTGTTCTCCAAACTACTCCTTCAAGTCTGTCAATCAAAAGTCGATTCCTAATCATTGGAAAATTCTTCCATGCTTAGTAACAATTCGACTCATCTCTGGTTTCAAAACAAGTGACACAGAAAATCACCTCCAATCAACGAAAATCTTCTTCTCTGCTTTCAAATCAGTTCCGTCTGCTAAAATAATTACTCCAACTCTTAAGATTAGAACAGATCACGTGAATTTCCGCATAAGACAATAGAAGAACAGGTCTTCAAATCAATAAGATCGCTACGAGCTCAAAGTCCAGATTCAGACATTGAGTCTCGAGCGTCTTCAACTGTCTCGACATCTAGACTATAGCGCAATTCCACTTAATAAGAACACATCTCCAAAACCTCGATAAGAAAAGATCGCTGATCGGCATAAATTCCATCATCAAATCATACAATCGAAGAAGACCATTCGATTCAAAGAATTCAGACATCGAAGAAAACATACAACTTCTCGGCACAAACATCTGCTATACGATTCTCAAAAGTTCCGAAAGATCAGTACAATTCTCATTCCAAAAAGATAAGAAATCAACGATAAAAATTCCTAGTCTCAACTAATTCTTCTAAAAGATCCGGTTAACAGAATTTAACAACACTACTGGAGTATTCATCAACTCGAACGATTCAACAATTTAAAAGAGGCACGTTAAACATATACAGATTCTTCAATAAGAAGGCACGAGATTCGCCAGTATCTAACAGTCCAATAAGAATAGGAAACTCAATATCGAACGTTACCTGATCTGTCATTATTGGGTGCAGCCTGAGTCTGCAGATCCTCAGACAGAGCAAAAACTCGTGCCTGCTGTTTGGGAGGCTGGCTTGCATACTGATTACCTTCCTGAACATTCTGTTGCTGAGGTTGGAAAGAGTGGACAGTAGGTGCTTGCTGCTGAGGCTGAGCTGTCTGTCTCGGGAAAATTCCACTCTGAGCTTGCTGAGGAACACGCTGAGGACACGTTCTCGCAAAATGCCCCGCCTGGTTACAAATATGACAGCTTCCAAAAATACCTCTACACTGATCACTGGAGTGACGACCTCCGCAGTTGGCACAAGACATGCCTGACTGTCCCGAACTCTGTCCCGATCCATACTGCCTCGAACCACTCGAGCTCGAAGAACTGGTTCCGTGATTCTTAAACTGCTTCCCCTTCGGGAGATAGTAATCCTTCCTGTTACCTCCACTGCTACCACCCTCAGAACTCGGTGGTTGGTTCTGAAACTGAAAGGATTGATTCTGGTAATGGAACGGTTGGTTTTCGTATAGAGAAGATTGTGCCTGAAACTGTCATTGTTGCTGCTGAGGCACAAACTGATTTCCTCTCTGTCTCCACAAACCTGCTTCTGCTCCCTTTGCGTGATTCATGGCATCCGCAAAGTTGTTAGGCCTGTTGGTATTTACCAACGTGAAGACGTCGGGGTTCAAACCATTGATGAACTGATCTGCCTTAGCTTCTTCATCTCCGGCAATTAGCGGTGCAAAACGCAACAGACTATCGAACTTAGCCACGTACTCTTCAATGTTCAGATTCCCTTGCCTCAGGTTGGCAAACTCTGATCCCTTATCTTTGCGATACGAGATAGGGAAAAATCGCTTATAAAATTCCGATTTGAAAAGAGTCCAAGTAACTTCCGTACCTCTATTCTCCATTGCTTTCTTCGTCGTGATCCACCAACTCTTAGCAACCCCACGAAGCTGATGAATGACTAACCTGATTCGACGGTCATCTGTGTAATCGATGGAATCGAACAACTGATCGATATCATCCAACCAACTCTCACAGTCAACTGGATTTTCTGAACCCATCAACAATGGCGGATTGAACGACTGAAACCTTTTCAGCAAGGTTTCCATAGGCGTCGCTGAAGCATCCATCTCTACCGTTTCAGTACTAGCTTGCTCAGTTGTAGGAATAACTGGCGGTGGATTCCTATTAATAACTCGTCGAGGACCCATCTGATAATCAAAGGTTAGGACACAAGATATCTCAATCGCTGCAATTCGGTGCCCTTGCAACCTCTCAGAATTCCGGATACAGGTGAAATACAGTTCATATCTCAAATAATTCATGCTTCATATTTCAAATCACAAAATCATGTAAATCAAGTAATTCTCAACAACAAAGCATGCCCGCATGGTACTTAAATAAATCAATTTAAATAACTCAACCACATGCGAGAATCAATTCATGCGGACTCGATCTACCCCGCTCACTTCTAAATTCAGTCCAAGAATCTTATCGCTCTGATACCACTTAATGTGAGACCTCGATTCTAATCATCTAATCTCAGAATAAACAATAATTACGCATACAAGATCTAAGATTAAAAGCAAAGTTTTTTTTTTTTTTTTTACATAGGGTGACGCGCGGGCGCGCATACAGCCCTGCCCGGGCCTCCGAGAAAGGGAGCAGAACACGCGGGCGCGCATGGCCTGCTGTTTTAGCTCAAAATAAGGCTTCAAAAGTGCAATCCAACACCCGGAAAGGCTCCGACATGATCCAACTAAAACTTTTCCAACAACGAAGTATTCAATTACAAGAAAGAGTAGAACATGCATCAATTCTATGTTCCAAAATCCAAAATACAAATCGAGTTTGAATACAATCTAAGTTCGATTTCAAATTCGACTTCTACAATAACAAGGCCTCACTCTATCAACTCATCCACCTAGCCATGCGATCTCTGACTCAGTCCTGCCCCACCTGTTGCCAAGCACACATACAAAGACAAGACAACAGCCTGATAATCCGGTGAGAATAATATTCCCAATAAAAGAGACAAACATGCAATATCATAAAAACATCTCAAACGAAATGCATCATCTTCTAGATATTCATAAAACAACCATGAAATTCCACAAGAATGTCTAAAACTCAATTCATATGCATAAATGCAATGCATGTCTTTAAAATCTGGGATTATCAAGTCAGATAATCAAAACATTTCTGCTTTTGCTTTTGGGATCCCGAGGAAGAGATCACGTAAACGACTCACCGACTCTCCCGATCGAGGTGGTGCTACGTATCTCTATCCTCTAGACTTTGGTGCGACTATAAGGAGTATGCTAGCACTAGGTGAAACGGCTACACCCAGGCCACTCACAATATAATCCCCAAAACGTCTATCATCAAAAGGGCCGTCCTGCCCGCTATTCAAATCAAGGATTCATGTTCAAGATGAATGAAATTCAAAACATAACTCAAATAATTCAAATAATCAAATAACATGCAAGTATGTGATTCTTCGGAACACTCGAATCAAGTCGGATTCGAGTCACACGTTCCATTCCAATCTAAGTCATCTTATACCTCTTTTCAACAAATTCGATGCTCCAAACCAGGAAACAACAACGATTCCTCAATCAAGATTCAATCAAACTACTTCAATCGATAATAAGAAATCGATACTATACCGGCTACAATCTCCAAGTCGAACAAAGCTGAAATCTCGCAACTCCACTGGCCTCAAATCAATCTGTGCAAGAAGTAATAAAGGCTCGAGATTAACATACAACTCAAACAAAGGCTTGGCTCAACAATTCGAACCGATAAACAATCCAAAACTCAAACCGACGGCATAACGGCTATAATCTGATCAAACCGAAAATGCAGACAGCAGTTCAATAACGATATAACCTCATATCAATGCCCAAAACAACAATAACAAGGCAACCCATCAATCTCAAAATCCAAGTTTTCGAAAATTGCTTCCAAAAATCATAACAAATCCGAACGTCGCTCTAATTCAAAACTGACAGATAATAAACGATCAGAACTCCGCCAAGAACAACATACTAGAATCTAAATCGATTCTAACAACCTCCGAAAAACAAAACATATCCGATCGGAGAAATACTTACGGTATAACGAAGCTCTCTCAGCCGTGATCGCTAATCTGCCTTCAGAAATAATTTCTAACGGACGGATCGACCGGAAACCGAAATCCCAAAGCTTGAAAAGACAAAGGGGGCGGCTCCAATGGAGGTTAACGAGTTGGGGAGGATGAGGGAGTGCCAAGGACTAGTCAACTAGGGTAGATAATATAACAAATTCAATATTTGCGTTTTAGTCCCTGAAAATTTCAAAATTTGCAAAAAGGACCCTGATCAAAATAAAGTCGGCTCTTGAACTCTGAAATCTCCGATTATCTCAAATAAAGTCAATTAAGATAAAATCGGGGCGTTACAATTCTCCCCCACTAAGAAAAGATTTCGTCCTCGAAATCGACACGGTTCCAACACGAACTCTGTTCTCCAAACTACTCCTTCAAGTCTGTCAATCAAAAGTCGATTCCTAATCATTGGAAAATTCTTCCATGCTTAGTAACAATTCGACTCATCTCTGGTTTCAAAACAAGTGACACAGAAAATCACCTCCAATCAATGGAAATCTTCTTCTCTGCTTTCAAATCAGTTCCGTCTGCTAAAATAATTACTCCAACTCTTAAGATTAGAACAGATCACGTGAATTTCCGCATAAGACAATAGAAGAACAGGTCTTCAAATCAATAAGATCGCTACGAGCTCAAAGTCCAGATTCAGACATTGAGTCTCGAGCGTCTTCAACTGTCTCGACGTCTAGACTATAGAGCAATTCCACTTAATAAGAACACATCTCCAAAACCTCGATAAGAAAAGATCGCTGATCGGCATAAATTCCATCATCAAATCATACAATCGAAGAAGACCATTCGATTCAAAGAATTCAGACATCGAAGAAAACATACAACTTCTCGGCACAAACATCTACTATACGATTCTCAAAAGTTCCAAAAGATCAGTACAATTCTCATTCCAAAAAGATAAGAAATCAACGATAAAAATTCCTAGTCTCAACTAATTCTTCTAAAAGATCCGGTTAACAGAATTTAACAACACTACTGGAGTATTCATCAACTCGAACGATTCAACAATTTAAAAGAGGCACGTTAAACATATACAGATTCTTCAATAAGAAGGCATGAGATTCGCCAGTATCTAACAGTCCAATAAGAATAGGAAACTCAATATCGAACGTTACCTGATCTGTCATTATCGGGTGCAGCCTGAGTCTGCAGATCCTCAGACAGAGCAAAAACTCGTGCCTGCTGTTTTGGAGGCTGGCTTGCATACTGATTACCTTCCTGAACATTCTGTTGCTGAGGTTGGAAAGAGTGGACAGTAGGTGCTTGCTGCTGAGGCTGAGCTGTCTGTCTCGGGAAAATTCCACTCTGAGCTTGCTGAGGAACACGCTGAGGACACGTTCTCGCAAAATGCCCCGCCTGGTTACAAATATGACAGCTTCCAAAAATACCTCTACACTGATCACTGGAGTGACGACCTCCGCAGTTGGCACAAGACATGCCTGACTGTCCCGAACTCTGTCCCGATCCATACTGCCTCGAACCACTCGAGCTCGAAGAACTGGTTCCGTGCTTCTTAAACTGCTTCCCCTTCGGGAGATAGTAATCCTTCCTGTTACCTCCACTGCTACCACCCTCAGAACTCGGTGGTTGGTTCTGAAACTGAAAGGATTGATTCTGGTAATGGAACGGTTGGTTTTCGTATAGAGAAGATTGTGCCTGAAACTGTCCTTGCTGCTGCTGAGGCACAAACTGATTTCCTCTCTGTCTCCACAAACCTGCTTCTGCTCCCTTTGCGTGATTCATGGCATCCGCAAAGTTGTTAGGCCTGTTGGTATTTACCAACGTGAAGACGTCGGGGTTCAAACCATTGATGAACTGATCTGCCTTAGCTTCTTCATCTCGGCAATTAGCGGTGCAAAACGCAACAGACTATCGAACTTAGCCACGTACTCTTCAATGTTCAGATTCCCTTGCCTCAGGTTGGCAAACTCTGCTCCCTTATCTTTGCGATACGAGATAGGGAAAAATCGCTTATAAAATTCCGATTTGAAAAGAGTCCAAGTAACTTCCGTACCTCTATTCTCCATTGCTTTCTTCGTCGTGATCCACCAACTCTTAGCAACCCCACGAAGCTGATGAATGACTAACCTGATTCGACGGTCATCTGTGTAATCGATGGAATCGAACAACTGATCGATATCATCCAACCAACTCTCACAGTCAACTGGATTTTCTGAACCCATCAACAATGGCGGATTGAATGACTGAAACCTTTTCAGCAAGGTTTCCATAGGCGTCGCTGAAGCATCCATCTCTACCGTTTCAGTACTAGCTTGCTCAGTTGTAGGAATAACTGGCGGTGGATTCCTATTAATAACTCGTCGAGGACCCATCTGATAATCAAAGGTTAGGACACAAGATATCTCAATCGCTGCAATTCGTGCCCTTGCAACCTCTCAGAATTCCGGATACAGGTGAAATACAGTTCATATCTCAAATAATTCATGCTTCATATTTCAAATCACAAAATCATGTAAATCAAGTAATTCTCAACAACAAAGCATGCTCGCATGGTATTTAAATAAATCAATTTAAATAACTCAACCACATGCGAGAATCAATTCATGCGGACTCGATCTACCCCGCTCACTTCTAAATTCAGTCCAAGAATCTTATCGCTCTGATACCACTTAATGTGAGACCTCGATTCTAATCATCTAATCTCAGAATAAACAATAATTACGCATACAAGATCTAAGATTAAAAGCAAAGTTTTTTTTTTTTTTACATAGGGTGACGCGCGGGCGCGCATACAGCCCTGCCCGGGCCTCCGAGAAAGGGAGCAGAACACGTGGGCAGCGCATTGCCGCCTGCTTTTTAGCTCAAAATAAGGCTTCAAAAGTGCAATCCAACACCCGAAAAGGCTCCGACATGATCCAACTAAAACTTTTCCAACAACGAAGTATTCAATTACAAGAAAGAGTAGAACATGCATCAATTCTAAGTTCCAAAATCCAAAATACAAATCGAGTTCGAATACAATCTAAGTTCGATTTCAAATTCGACTTCTACAATAACAAGGCCTCACTCTATCAACTCATCCACCTAGCCATGCGATCTCTGACTCAGTCCTGCCCCACCTGTTGCCAAGCACACATACAAAGACAAGACAACAGCCGATAATCCGGTGAGAATAATATTCCCAATAAAAGAGACAAACATGCAATATCATAAAAACATCTCAAACTAAATGCATCATCTTCTAGATATTCATAAAACAACCATGAAATTCCACAAGAATGTCTAAAACTCAATTCATATGCATAAATGCAATGCATTCTTTAAAATCTGGGATTATCAAGTCAGATAATCAAAACATTTCTGCTTTTGCTTTTGGGATCCCCGAGGACGAGATCACGTATACGACTCACCGACTCTCCCGATCGAGGTGGTGCTACGTTATCTCCATCCTCTAGACTTTGGTGCGACTATAAGGAGTATGCTGAGCACTAGGTGAAACGGCTACACCCAGGCCACTCACAATATAATCCCCAAAACGTCTATCATCAAAAGGGTCGTCCTGCCCGCTATTCAAATCAAGGATTCATGTTCAAGATGAATGAAATTCAAAACATAACTCAAATAATTCAAATAATCAAATAACATGCAAGTATGTGATTCTTCGGAACACTCGAATCAAGTCGATTCGAGTCACACGTTCCATTCCAATCTAAGTCATCTTATACCTCTTTTCAACAACTTCGATGCTCCAAACCAGCTACAATCTCCAAGTCGAACAAAGCTGAAATCTCGCAACTCCACTGGCCTCAAATCAAATCTGTGCAAGAAGTAATAAAGGCTCGAGATTAACATACAACTCAAACAAAGGCTTGGCTCAACAATTCGATACCGATAAACAATCCAAAACTCAAACCGACGGCATAACGGCTATAATCTGATCAAACCGGAAATGCAGACAGCAGTTCAATAACGATATAACCTCATATCAATGCCCAAAACAACAATAACAAGGCAACCCATCAATCTCAAAATCCAAGTTTTTCGAAAAATGCTTCCAAAAATCATAACAAATCCGAACGTCGCTCTAATTCAAAACTGACAGATAATAAACGATCAGAACTCCGCCAAGAACAACATACTAGAATCTAAATCGATTCTAACAACCTCCGAAAAACAAAACATAACCGATCGAAGAAATACTTACGGTAAAACGAAGCTCTCTCAGCCGTGATCGCTAATCTGCCTTCAGAAATAATTTCTAACGGACGGATCGACCCGGAAACCGAGAAATCCTGAAAGACAAAGGGGGCGACAATGGCGGCTCCAATGGAGGTTAACGAGTTGGAGGGCATGAGGAGTGCCAAGGACTAGTCAACTAGGGTAAATAATATAACAAATTCAATATTTGCGTTTTAGTCCCTGAAAAATATCAAATTTGCAAAAAGGACCCTGATCAAAATAAAGTCGGCTCTTGAACTCTGAAATCTCCGATTATCTCAAATAAAGTCATTAAGATAAAATCGGGGCGTTACAATTCTCCCCACTAAGAAAAGATTTCGTCCTCGAAATCGACACGGTTCCAACACGAACTCTTGTTCTCCAAACTACTCCTTCAAGTCCTGTCAATCAAAAGTCGATTCCTAATCATTGCAAAATTCTCCATGCTTAGTAACAATTCGACTCATCTTTGGTTTCAACTCAAGGCATTACACAGTAAGAAATCTCATACAATCTAATCCTCTTCTCTGCTTTCAAATCAGTTCCGTCTGCTAAAATAATTACTCCAAATCTTAAGATTAGAACAGATCACGTGAATTTCCGCATAAGACAATAGAAGAACAGGTCTTCAAATCAATAAGATCGCTACGAGCTCAAAGTCCAGATTCAGACATTGAGTCTCGAGCGTCTTCAACTGTCTCGACGTCTAGACTATAGAGCAATTCCACTTAATAAGAACACATCTCCAAAACCTCGATAAGAAAAGATCGCTGATCGGCATAAATTCCATCATCAAATCATACAATCGAAGAAGACCATTCGATTCAAAGAATTCAGACATCGAAGAAAACATACAACTTCTCGGCACAAACATCTACTATACGATTCTCAAAAGTTCCAAAAGATCAGTACAATTCTCATTCCAAAAAGATAAGAAATCAACGATAAAAATTCCTAGTCTCAACTAATTCTTCTAAAAGATCCGGTTAACAGAATTTAACAACACTACTGGAGTATTCATCAACTCGAACGATTCAACAATTTAAAAGAGGCACGTTAAACATATACAGATTCTTCAATAAGAAGGCAAGAGATTCGCCAGTATCTAACAGTCCAATAAGAATAGGAAACTCAATATCGAACGTTACCTGATCTGTCATTATCGGTGCAGCCTGAGTCTGCAGATCCTCAGACAGAGCAAAAACTCGTGCCTGCTGTCTGGGAGGCTGGCTTGCATACTGATTACATTCCTGCACATTCTGTTGCTGAGGTTGGAAAGAGTGGACAGTAGGTGCTTGCTGCTGAGGCTGAGCTGTCTGTCTCGGGAAAATTCCACTCTGAGCTTGCTGAGGAACACGCTGAGGAAACGTTCTCGCAAAATGCCCCGCCTGGTTACAAATATGACAGCTTCCAAAAATACCTCTACACTGATCACTGGAGTGACGACCTCCGAAGTTGGCACAAGACATGCCTGACTGTCCCGAACTCTGTCCCGATCCATACTGCCTCAAACCACTCGAGCTCAAAGAACTGGTTCCGTGCTTCTTAAACTGCTTCCCCTTCGGGAGATAGTAATCCTTCCTGTTACCTCCACTGCTACCACCCTCAGAACTTGGTGGTTGGTTCTGAAACTGAAAGGATTGATTCTGGTAATGGAACGGTTGGTTTTCGTATAGAGAAGATTGTGCCTGAAACTGTCCTTGCTGCTGCTGAGGCACAAACTGATTTCCTCTCTGTCTCCACAAACCTGCTTCTGCTCCCTTTGCGTGATTCATGGCATCCGCAAAGTTATTAGGCCTGTTGGTATTTACCAACGTGAAGACGTCGGGGTTCAAACCATTGATGAACTGATCTGCCTTAGCTTCTTCATCTCCGGCAATTAGCGGTGCAAAACGCAACAGACTATCGAACTTAGCCACGTACTCTTCAATGTTCAGATTCCCTTGCCTCAGGTTGGCAAACTCTGCTCCCTTATCTTTGCGATACGAGATAGGGAAAAACCTCTTATAAAATTCCGATTTTGAAAAGAGTCCAAGTAACTTCCGTACCTCTATTCTGCATTGCTTTCTTCGTCATGATCCACCAACTCTTAGCAACCCCATGAAGCTGATGAATGACTAACCTGATTCGACGGTCATCTGTGTAATCGATGGAATCGAACAACTGATCGATATCATTCAACCAACTCTCACAGTCAACTGGATTTTCTGAACCCATCAACAATGGCGGATTGAACGAATGAAACCTTTTCAGCAAGGTTTCCATAGGCGTCGCTGAAGCATCCATCTCTACCGTTTCAGTACTAGCTTGCTCAGTTGTAGGAATAACTGGCAGTGGATTCCTATTAATAACTCGTCGAGAACCCATCTGATAATCAAAGGTTAGGACACAAGATATCTCAATCGGTGCAATTCGGTGCCCTTGCAACCTCTCAGAATTCCGGATACAGGTGAAATACAGTTCATATCTCAAATAATTCATGCTTCATATTTCAAATCACAAAATCATGTAAATCAAGTAATTCTCAACAACAAAGCATGCTCGCATGATATTTAAATAAATCAATTTAAATAACTCAACCACATGCGAGAATCAATGCATGCGGACTCGATCTACCCCGCTCACTTCTAAATTCAGTCCAAGAATCTTATCGCTCTGATACCACTTAATGTGAGACCTCGATTCTAATCATCTAATCTCAGAATAAACAATAATTACGCATACAAGATCTAAGATTAAAAGCAAAGTTTTTTTTTTTACACAGGGTGACGCGCGGGCGCGCCACCCGAGGCGCGGGCGCGCATACAGCCCTGCCCGGGCCTCCGAGAAAGGGAGCAGAACGCGCGGGCGCTCCTCACCAGGCGTGGGCACGCATGGCCTGCTGTTTTAGCTCAAAATAAGGCTCCAAAAGTGCAATCCAACACCCGGAAAGGCTCCGACATGATCCAACTAAAACTTTTCCAACAACGAAGTATTCAATTACAAAAAAGAGTAGAACATGCATCAATTCTAAGTTCCAAAATCCAAAATACAAATCGAGTTCGAATACAATCTAAGTTCGATTTCAAATTCGACTTCTACAATAACAAGGCCTCACTCTATCAACTCATCCACCTAGCCATGCGATCTCTGACTCGGTCCTGCCCCACCTGTTGCCAAGCACACATACAAAGTCAAGACAACAGCCGGATAATCCGGTGAGAATAATATTCCCAGTAAAAGAGACAAACATGCAATATCATAAAAACATCTCAAACGAAATGCATCATCTTCTAGATATTCATAAAACAACCATGAAATTCCACAAGAATGTCTAAAACTCAATTCATATGCATAAATGCAATGCATGTCTTTAAAATCTGGGATTATCAAGTCAGATAATCAAAACATTTCTGCTTTTGCTTTTGGGATCCCGAGGACGAGATCACGTAAACGACTCACCGACTCTCCCGATCGAGGTGGTGCTACGTATCTCCATCCTCTAGACTTTGGTGCGACTATAAGGAGTATGCTAGCACTAGGTGAAACGGCTATACCCAGGCCACTCACAATATAATCCCCAAAACGTCTATCATCAAAAGGGCCGTCCTGCCCACTACTCAAATCAAGGATTCATGTTCAAGATGAATGAAATTCAAAACATAACTCAAATAATTCAAATAATCAAATAACATGCAAGTATGTGATTCTTCGGAACACTCGAATCGAGTCGGATTCGAGTCTCACGTTCCATTCCAATCTAAGTCATCTTATACCTCTTTTCAACAACTTCGATGCTCCAAACCAGCTACAATCTCCAAGTCGAACAAAGCTGAAATCTCGCAACTCCACTGGCCTCAAATCAATCTGTGCAAGATGTAATAAAGGCTCGAGATTAACATACAACTCAAACAAAGGCTTGGCTCAACAATTCGAACCGATAAACAATCCAAAACTCAAACCGACGGCATAACGGCTATAATCTGATCAAACCGGAAATGCAAACAGCAGTTCAATAACGATATAACCTCATATCAATGCCCAAAACAACAATAACAAGGCAACCCATCAATCTCAAAATCCAAGTTTTCAAAAAAGGCTTCCAAAAATCATAACAAATTCGAGCGTCGCTCTAATTCAAAACTGACAGATAATAAACGATCAGAACTCCGCCAAGAACAACATACTAGAATCTAAATCGATTCTAACAACCTTCGAAAAACAAAACATATCTGATCGGAGAAATACTTACGGTAGAACGAAGCTCTCGCAGCCGCGATCGCTAATCTGCCTTCAGAAATAATTTCTAACGGACGGATCGTGCTCGGGGTGAAATCTGGGAGCTCAAGGAGACGTCCATGGCGTCTAGAAAGGGAGGAGGCGTGTTGGGGAAGGGGATGAAGTGAAAAGGTAAGTCAACTCAAGCTTAAATATCTAACAATCTCAATATTTGCACTTTAGTCCCTGAAAAATCTGAAATTTGCAAAAAGGACCCTGATCAAAATCAAGTCGGCTCTTGAACTCTGGAATCTCCGATTATCTCAAATAAAGTCGATTAAGATAAAATCGGGGCGTTACACAACTCGAGAGAGAAGACCACTAGGTTGGCTTTCAGATTATGTCACTGAAAGCAACATTTCATATTGTCTATTAACAGAGGATGGTGAGCCATTGAGTTTCCATGAGGCTACTCAAAGCTCGGATGTATCCCTGTGGATGACAGCAATGTAAGAAGAATTGGAAGCATTGGACAGGAAAAAAAACTTGGGATCTTGTTACACTACCACAAGGAAGAAAAGCTATCGGTAACAGATGGGTCTATAAGATCAAGCGTGATGGCAATAACCAAGTGGAGCGGTATCATGTGAGATTGGTTGTCAAAGGGTACGCTCAGAAAGAAGGCATTGATTTCAATGAGATATTTTCTCCCGTGGTTCGAATTTCAACAGTCAGAGTAGTATTGGCAATGTGTGCGGTGTTTGACCTACATCTAGAACAGCTAGATGTGAAAACGGCATTTCTTCATGGCGATCTTGATGAAAAAATCTATATGCTCTAGCTAGAAAGGTTTTGCAGAAAAGAGCAAAGAAAACTTGGTTTGCAGGTTGAACAAATCTTTGTACGGTCCTCAAACAGGCGCCGAGGTGTTGGTACAAGAGATTTGATTCCTATATCATGAGCCTTGGGTACAACAGACTCAGTGCAGATCCTTGTACGTATTTCAAGAGGTCTGGTAATGATGATTATATCATTTTGCTGTTGTATATGGACGACATGTTGGTAACAGGCCCCAACAAAGATCGGGTCCAAAAATTGAAGGCACTGTTGGCTAGAGAATTTGATATGAAGGACTTGGGCCAGCAAACTAGATTCTAGGGATGCAAGTTCACCGAGACAGAAGGAATAGGAAGATTTGGCTTTCTCAGAAAAATTATTTGGAAGAAAGTCTTGCAGCGCTTCAACATGCAAGATAGTAAGCCAGTTTCAACCCCTCTTCCTATTAACTTCAAGTTATCTTCTGAGATGTGTCCTAGCAGTGATGCAGAGAGCATGGAGATGTCTCGAGTACCATATGCATCAGCATTGGGGAGTTTAATGTTCGCTATGATTTGTACAAGAACCAGACATTGCACAAGCAGTGGGAGCAGTCAGTCGGTATATTACGAATCCTGGACAAGAGCATTGGAGCACAGTTAAGAGGATCCTTAGATATATTAAGGGTACCTCGAATGCTGCATTATGTTTTGGAGGATCAGATTTTACACTCAAGGGCTATGTGGATTCAGACTATGCAGGTGATCCAGATAAAAGAAAATATACTACAGGTTATGTGTTTACAATTGCAGGAGGTGCAATCAGCTGGGTTTCAAAACTGCAAACAGTTGTGGCATTATCTATAACGGAGGTTGAATACATGGCAGCTACTCAAGCTTGCAAGGAGGCAATATAGATTAAAAGGTTATTAAAGGAGCTTGGGCACAAACAAGGAAATATTCCTCTGTTTTGTGACAGCCAGAGTGCCTTGCATACTAGTCAGGTAACCACATTTTGCAAGTTCTTTACGATATAGGCTCACCCGAAAAAATTTTGATAAAAGGAATTGAATTCCTGATCACTAGTCAAACGCTCAACACCAATTCAGACATCTCTTGTGGGCTATTTAACTATATTTTAATATTTTATTATGTAACTTCATCACTTTATCCGAGGGTGCAGGAAAAATAGGTACTCGAAGAAAGCCCTCGACGAGAGGATTTCGAAATTATTCTCTGATCTAAATTTAGATCACCGACCGACGAAGTTATTGACGGTCAAAAGTGGTAAAAATGGTGAAGAACGAAAAATAAAGAAGAAGATGAAATGTGCGGCCAAAAAGAGAAAAGGAGAGAGAAAATAAATAAAAAAACTTTAATTAAAAAATGATTACACATGGGGCACCAGCTAGGCTGGCGCCCCATTTGGGTGCAGGGAAACAAAATTATATATATATATATATATATATATATATATTTGAACGAGTTATATGAAAAATATTTGGATAATATGAAATATATTGTTTTTTATTTAACTATATTTTTTTTGACGTAAGAATCTATGGTCATTATTCTTTGGTGCGCATTGAGTAAACTAGGACTAACACAATATCCTGCAAATCATACTAGTCAGGTAACCACATTTTGCAAGTTTTTTACGATATAGGCTCACGAGAAAAAGTGTTGATAAAAGGAATTGAATTCCTGATCACTAGTCAAACACTCAACACCAATTCAGACATCTCTTGTGGGCTATTTAACTATATTTTAATATTTTATTATGTAATTTCATCACTTTATCTTATCATCTTATTATTTTTAATTAAAAATCTACCTCATTTACTAACTAATTTTAAATCAATTCGACGAACCCTTAATTAATTGTTGAAAAATTAAGTTTTGGTGTTTATAAGTAAAGTGCTAAACTGATACGAGTTAAAATGAAGAGAGCTAAACTGAAACTAATCCGAAAAGAAAAGCTAAACTGAAACTACTTCGAAAAGGAAAGTGCGATTTCATGAGTAAAATCGCTCAACCAAATATTCACGGAAAAGAGCGACTTTATTAAGAAAAGCGCTAAACTGAAAAATATGTTTTCATGATAGCCAAGTTGATCCTTCCCAGTTTCAACTAAATAAAGATATTAAACTGAGTCATCAACTTCCTAAACCGAAGTGATAAAATGATCTTCTGAACGCCTCACACTACATCAGTTTACCATCACGATCATCAGTCTACCATAGCGATTACCAATCTACCAGCGCGATTTCGTTGGATAAGGTTTTCCGTACTCTGACACATTCTGCAATTGTAGTGTTGCGATCCAAGAGAATGTCGGTTTCAGAGTATGTCGGTGAAAGTGACAAAGCAACGGGTAGATTTCAAATCCTAGGAGAAACCTTTTTGAAAATATTACCGCTGGTATCCGAAGACTATAAATGAGCACCTTGATCAATCGAAGAACAACTTTTGCGAAAAATTCTTGCTTGTGAGAATATTTGAGCCTTCAAGTTTGAGAAGCAAATTGATTAAGAAACTCAAAGCACAAACACCTAAAATGTTATTCTGATCATTGAAGGATCATCTTTTTGCAAAGTTAAATCGGGTTGTAAACATCTGTATTTTTTCAGTCTAGGACTGAAACTGAGTTATAACTAGAAGTTTTGAGATAGACTATCGTGTGTAAGTCCTAGTCTTGGATCGGGCTTTTGCAACTATCTTGTAACAGTCAAAGTCTTCTAATGATATCATTTCAAGAAAAAAAAGGGGTGACGTAACAGTGATTGAAATCTCCGAACATCCATAAACATCTCACTTTGTCTTTCATCAGTTTACGTACATACTATAAATCTTGCATCAGATTTTCATCAAATGTTTAGAATCTGCCTTTTGACATATTTTCACACATATATTGTTTGTCAACTTGCATCAGACACCAAGATAAATCTAGAATTCAATCACCAAACCGATTGAATTCACTATCATCCCATTGAAACAATTTTTTGAGTGTATTCACCCCCCCCCCCTCTACACTCTAAACTGATCCTAACAAGTGGTAGGTTTTTTTTATCTTCCTTCTGAACATTATCTCAAGATGTCTTCATTCAGCAAAATTCCTATGTTTTCCAAAGAAGACTTTGATGACTGGAAGATACGTATGCAAGCACATCTGTCAGCTCTAGATGATGACATGTGGTTTCTCATTACTGATGGACCTCTTACCATCACCAAAGTAAGCACTGTTATAGCTATCTCAAGTGGTGGATCACAATACATTGAGAAACCAAGGGTTGAATGGACGGCCTAAGATAAGAAGAAATAAAATCTTGATAATGTTGCTAAGGACATTCTGTATAAGACACTTGATAAAAATACCTTTAGCAAGATCAAGATGTGTAAATCAGGAAATGAAAATTTGGGAAAAACTGATTCAGCTTTGTTAAGGAAATGAACAGACAAAGGAAAACAAGTTATCAGTGGCTACTCAAATATTTGATAATATCAAAATGAAGCCAGAAGAATCCATGACAGAGTTTGATGAACGAGTCAGTAGCATTGTGATTGAACTCAATGCTCTGGGAAAAAGATATCACAACTGAGAAATTATCCTGAAAGTTATTCGAGGTCTTCCCAAAGAATGAGATGTAAAAACAATGGCAATGGGGGAATCAAAAAAGACCTGAATAAACTGGAACTTCATGATCTATGTGCTGATCTAAAGTCTTATGAGTTTGAATTGAAAACTCGAGAAGAGGATCAGTCTACATATCAACTGACCAAAGCTCTAGCAGCAGTCAAAGTAGAATCACCTTTTCCAACAGAAAGAACCGCTGAACAACTAAGCATTGATGCTATGTCACTATTTGTGAAGAAGTTTGGAAAGTTCATGAGAAAGAAACAAGAAGGATCCTATGGAAGAAACTTTCAAAAGAAAGATTCAAATGAGGAATCAAGAGCCTGATTCAATTGTGGAATGACATGACATTTCATAGCAGATTGTCCTAAACCGAAGAAAGATGAGAAAAAGATCAACAGAGAAAGGAAAGAAGAAGTTTGAAAGGAAGAAAAGTTCAAGAGATACTAAACACACATCCAAAAATAAGAATGAAGCACTTGTTGCTGAGGAGAGTAAAGCCAAATGAGCAAAAACTGACAGCGAATCAGATGAATCAGACTACTCTTCTAACTCTAGTGATGATGAAGAAGAAGTAACATGCTTAATAGCCAATGATCATGAACAAACATCTACTAGTGCATAGATATTCGACTGTAGCTCCGATGAATTTACCAGAGAAGATCTCATCACAGCACTTCATGAAATGACAAATGAGTATCACAAACTGTCCATAGCATTCGATGAAGTCAAAGCAAAGCAAGAGGTTCTTCAAGACACCTCGACTGAGCCCAACTGGGAACAGTCAGTTTTGAAAATCAGTTTTGAAACAGAGGCTCGAAATGGAGAATGAGCAACTTAAGATGGATTTCATGAACCTTACAATGGAAAATAAAAGATTAAATGATTTGATAAGTTCATGGAATAAATCTTCAAGCATGCTGACAGAGATGTAAAGTTTACAAAAACCCACAAATGACAAAAATGGTATAGGGTTTGGTAAAACTGAGAACATCCGTGAATCAAGTACTCTACCCAAACTAAATATGTGCAAAAGGGAAGTTTATACACTTTGTACAAGCATGTAGGGAAAATGAACATATAGAAATCTATGATAAACCTGTCCTAAAAATTTGGAAGTCAATTGAGCAAATGAACAAGAATAGGTTTGGTATTGGTTTCACTCCTGAGGAAGTCAAGGTTGAAACTGCTAAAAGTCCTGATCGGACTAATGTGGTTCAACCAAATCCTATAAGAGGAAATCGAAATCAGTATAACAATCAACGTCCGGTTCAGAAGAGATATTGGCAACTCAACAATTTGAGAAAGGGAAAACAACATTTTGTCACAAGAACATCACTCTCCATGACCTAGAGCACAAAATTTAGCACAAACCTATAGGAACACTGAAACTGGTAAACTGGTAAAAGTAATCCAGATTTGGATTCCTAAAGGATTAATCCCTCGTGGACCCAAATAGATATGGGTACCAAATTATTCAACTCTGTGACTGCAGGTAACAGGTGTTGAATAAAATATGGATGAATCATGGTATCTAGACAGCGGATGTTCAAGACATATGACTGAAAATGTCAAACTATTGTCTGAACTCACTAAATGCAATGGACCTATAATTACCTTCGGTGATAACTCACAGGGTAGGACCATGGATAAGGGTAAGATTATCCATGGTAACATCATTATTAAGGATGTCTTACTAGTTGAGAACACGAAATATAATTTGATAAGTATCAGCCAACTCTGTGATTATAAGCATTTAGTTGAATTCCAAAAACACTCATGTCATGTTAAAAATTTTGCTGGTAATATTATCTTAACAGGAAACAGGTGTGGAAACACATATAAAGTATGTTGGAATGAACAGTCTAGCAAACCAGTTTGCCTCGTAGCTTCCAATTCTAAGCGCAACTGGTTATAGCACAAAAGATTGAATCACCTTAATTTCAAGGCTATTGCCAGTCTGAGTAAGCTAGAACTAGTAGCAGGACTGCCTAAAATTTATTTTTCAAAATACAAAGTTTGCTCAGCTTGTCAGTTTGGGAAACAAGTTAGATCATCTTTTAAAAACAAGGGTTATAACTCTTCCACTCGATGCTTGGAACCGTTACATATGGACTTGTTTGGTCCTATACCAGTGACAAGTTTAGGGGGGAATGAAGTATACTCTTGTCATTGTTGATGACAACTCACGTTTCACCTGAGTCATTTTCTTAAAATCTAAAGACCAAACTTGTGGAGACCTCGGGTTCGAATTGCAACACGACAAACAGCACATCAAGCCGGGTAAATTTTTTTTTAAATTTTATTGAAGACCCGGAATGGTTCCATCTCAATAAAATGATCAAATATTATAAATAAAAGGAGTTTAATCATCATCAAATCGAGAGAGAAGTGCAACAAATTTGACAACTACAATTTGTTCGATATTTATTTAAAATGCACTCAACAACTTGCAAGCTTCCCCCGAGCTCCACGTCTATAATCGAACCCAAACTTTCATGACCTCCTATAACTCGGCCCTGTCTCATCTGTTGCAATGCACACACACAAGACAAAGCAACAACCGAATAAACCGATGAGTACTAAACCTAGTATGAACAACGGAAGCAATTTAAATCAAACATAACAATTACAATTCATTTCAAAGTATGTCGTGATTTCATGGAATGCATGTTCAATAAAATGTTGGCTTTCAAACGATGGATATTAATCATCGAGGTTCGTATCCAACCCTGGCATCGAGATTCACATTCAATTCTTGGCAATAGGGATCCCAAAATGGGGAAAAGACAACACAACCATCACCACCTACTCTACCTCTCGGGGCGGTGTGTTGGGTTTCTGAATTCAGGACTTTAGCACCGCTATATAGAGTATGCTGGCGTACAGGAAGCCTATGCTGCAACCTGACCCACTCTTATATAGGCCCAAAACGTTCTCTTACTGCTTGCTTGCTCAAACTGAAATAAATCAGGCTCAGTATGTATGAGATAATGCAATATGTATAATCAACAATAGAGTGCTCTCGCTATTTCAAATACTTTCTTGTTGCTGCTCGTTAAAAAAATCATCTCATAACATGAAATATATTTGATTCAAAATAGCATGGAATCAATATTAAAACAACGAGCCATCAAATAGTTCATGCTATTCCTTAAAACACTTGAATCGAATAAAATCAGGCAATGGCACATAAACGAGTAAAGTGTGTGATTTAGGGGCTCGAGAATCAAATCGTCTCGAGTGCTCAATCCCCAAAAATTCCTCGCTTTCTCATACCTTCAATAACAATTCCGGAATGCTCAAATCCGCAAGGCTACAACAAAATACAAAAATTAATTTAATTTCCATTCGATCAAGTATTGGCATTTCAAAACAAAAATCGATTCAAACCTCGATCGAATTATCAACAACTCGAATTCTTGAAACTCGAATTTGATAATCTCCAATTCAAATCTGAAATGGATAATATACATGCTCAATATCATCTTCAAGATTTCATTTCAATGCTTTGTTCAATTCAAATACCCAATAGCTCATCAAAACTCAAACTGACGGCATCATGGCTAAAAATTGGGTATTTCCAAAATTCCTCAACATCAATAACATAATATTTCCATCACAATATCATCATCAATTGAACCCAAATTTTTGAATACAGGCAGCCCTTCAAACCCAAAAAATCATCCAAAAATTGAAAACATGTTCAAACGATGGTATTTTCACAAACCGTCTTAGATATACCATCTCTATTAACTCAAGAACATGTTTATCAAATAAATTCTCAAATCCAACACCACAAAATCACCAAAAATTGAAATCATGTTCAAATGATGGTATTTTCACAAACCGTCATAGTTATACCATCTCTATTAACTCAAGAACATGTTTATCAAATAAATTCTCAAATCCAACACAACCCAAAATTTAGAACATGAAATAATTTAATAAAACTTACGTAGAAATGTAGCTCTCGTCATAAGGATTCCGAAACCGTAATTATTTTTGAAATCTACCTGTCGGATGGGGTCAGATCGGAATTTGAGAGGCACGTGTAGCTTGGCTATGGCTTCCTTCTTCTTTCTTCTTCTTTCACGTGAAAGAGAAAAAGATGGGAGCCAACCATCCCATTAATCTTTTAATGGGTTGGTCCCATTTGGCTTTTGCAATTTAGTCCCTGAAATTTCCTAAAAATTGCAATTTAGTCCTTGCTAAATTTTCAAACTTTAATTCAGTCCTTAAATTTCTTAAACTTGGAATTTAAATCCAAAATTCCATAATTTCTCAAATTAAATATTTTTGGTGCATTACAAAACTGCTCCCCAACTGATCAAAATTTTCAAAAGATTTTTTAATGAAAAATCAAACAAGATTGACATAATCAGGAGTGACAGGGGAAATGAATTTGTCAATCAAACTTTGTCTTCATTTTTAAAACATCATGGAATCAAACATGAATTCTCAACAGCTAGAACGCTACAAAAAATGGTGTTGAAAAAAAGGAGAAATCGAACTCTAAAAGAAGCTGTGAGAACCATGTTAGCTGATTCTAGGGTGTCTCAAAGATTTTGGGCAGAACCTGTGAACACTACCTGCTATACTCAGAACAGATAAATGATATGTAAGAAATTTTTGAAAATACCATATGATATCTAGAATGGTAAACAACCTAATGCGTCCTACTTCAAAGTATTTGGTTGTAAATGCTAATTAACAACAACTGTAAAAATCATCTGACTGCATTTGATGCAAAGTCAGATAAGGGCGTATTTCTTGGATACTCTTCTATTAGTAAAGCTTATAGAATCTTTAAGAAAAGAACTTAGAATGTTGAAGAATTTTTTCACATCATCTTTGATGAAACAGTGTCCATAGAAACTACAACTAATGCCAATAAACTATTAGATTGATTCCAAGAGATACAACTGCAGGATGATAGTGAAGATGACTCATCTATGATCATAAGGTCTCTTCAAACTCTAGAACCCAAATTGGTAGATCCAACAGTAGAGAATATCCAAGTTGAACAAGCAGTTGAAGATCAACAAACTCAACCAGTTTAGAGAAATGAAAGGTATCAACAAGATACTCAAGTAGTTCAATCTCGCAATGATAATACAAGTAGATCATTCTCACAATGATAATACAGTGGATGATCAAGGAGACATAAATAACCAAGATTAGAGAGAAACTGTAATGGACCGGGTGCGTCCCTCTGCCTCTGGCCCATCTGGCCTCAGCTTTGGGGGCCTGCGACCATACTCATGGTCTTCTCCCCACCTGGCTGGGGGAGTTTTTGCCCTCCTCAGGAATCGAACTTGTACCACCAGGCTTAAGTACAAATTCTTTTGATTCCTGGCACCACTTGAGAAGTACCAGAATTGAGTTGAACTTGGATATATGCCTGGTGGTCCAAGTTCAAATCCTGGGGAGGGCAAAAACTCCCCTTTCCAGGTGGGGAGAAGACCATGAGGAAGGGGTCTGGGCCGCCCATGAGAAGGCCGATGGGCCAGAGCAGGGGTGAGGGTCTAGCCCAACTTGTGGCTATGGGCTTTGATGACTCTTTGTATAAACAATATTTTGTTTAATATTATTTACACTTTTATTAATGGCAATGACTTTATCTTTCTTCATATTGTTATATTGTGATATACTATTGTTGATTTGATAAAGACCTTGAATATACTATAGTGTATGTAAGATGTGGTAGAACATGGGGATGTCTATCATGAAATACATCTTATAGTCACTGTATATTCTAAACTGTTCCTAGTCGATTGAGCCGTCCGATAATAAGGATAAGGATCGCTCGAGTTTGAGACTAGCATTTGCGATGCGGAGTACCACGTTTCATTGGTAGGGAACATGGAGATGTTCGAAGCATGCAAATGGATATTCATAGGATGAATAATCGAACTACCCTATCCGGACTTTCCAAGTGGTTATCACTTATCGAGTGGATGAAGTCCGCGGTTTTGGTTGTACACCATTAGTCCTTACTACTTGAAACATCATGGAGACTCTATATGCTAGTACTGTGCTTTGACTCGTTTACCGACTCTGAGGGGGTCATCAGGTGTCGAGATTGGGTACAGTTACAACACATATAGGAGTCGATGCATTGTTGTCAAGGATTCACCACATACTTGCGAGTGTGGATATCCTATGCGATCTGAGGAGATATTAGTGTGACGAATCTCTGACCAGAGTACTTGATGTGATTTAAGAAATGGTTTCTTAGTAGCACATGCGATGTCACTAATTTGATCTTCAAGATGTATTGCATAGTTATCGAATCTTGAGCGATTCTCGATATACCAATGGTTGTTGATTCGATCGGGATATATGGATGAAGGGACCGTACTGTACGCTAACCAAAATCTACTGGTTCTTGTAGGCACTATCAGTGATACCTAGGGAATCATGGGGCGATGTTGCTAGGCGCTTTACCATGATTCGTTGGGCAAGTCGGAAAGTGTTGTTCCGAGTCACAAGGAGTTGTGAGCCCACGGCTAGCTGTATCCCTGAACCATTGAGGGTCACACAGTGTAATGGAGTTTTAATCCCCGTTGAGATAGTTAAATTTAAAGAGTTAAATTTAATGAACAAAGAAGTTGGACTTCTTAAATATGAGTAAGGGAGTAGGATTTCCTAAAATGACATAGGGATGGACATTTTTGGAAACCACTGAATTCGGATTCAGGAAAATTTATTTTGACTTTAAAATGTGCAGAAATGGTTTCTGTGCACATTGGTAAAATCGGTTTATCAATCGAAGTCACGATGAATTTTATATTAATTTCTGAACGTGCGGGCTTTGCTTGTCGGGCCTCAACTTATGACTAATGGGCCCTAAGCTGTTAGTGGCCTGCATTATAAATAAGTTATTGCAGTACAGAAATTAGACACAACAGGTCATTATTTTGAGAGACAAAATTTTCGAACCCTAGCTCTCTCTCTAATATTTTCGGCCGCCCCCCTTTGCTCTGTCAGAGAAATTTCCGGTCTGTGATTTTGAATTGCAGTCTGAAATAACGAATCAGATTCGTTTAATCTCTTCGCAGAAAAACTTCTGATAGATTTTCTAGTGCAATCTATCAGAGGGATTAAAACCTCATTCGTGGACCTGATTGAAGGAGTTCATCGGTTCCAGGGAGAGACAACAAGAGCAGATTAATTCTGTTGGTGTCCAATAATCTCGCTTCGAGATTGAAGGTAAAATTTAATTAATTGTTATTTGAATTTTACACACACAATATAATTTAATCGTTGAATGGTTGATACCCACACCATGGAATTGTTCCATGATAAAAATTTTAAACTTCCGCTGCACCGGGTATCAATCGTGATTGATCTGACCGCCAGTTTTCCAAGAGTGGTATCAGAGCCAGGTTGCTCAGATCAAACGATTAAATTAATCGATTGTACAAAAATTTTTGAGTCTCGGTTTTTGAAACAAAATAAATATTTTTAAATAAAAAATTTTTTTTTTTCGGGGCAAAACCCGGGCAGCGATTGGATCGCTGCCCGGTGGGGCAGCAATTGTTGCTGCCCCGGGCGGCGCACGGCGCCGCCCAGGGGCGGCGCTCAGCGCCGCCAGGGCAGCGCAGCGCAGGGCGCTGCGCAGGGCAGCGCTCTGCGCTGCCCAGGGCGGCGCACGGCGCCGCCCAAAGGCGACGCTCAGCGCCGCCCAGGGCAGCGCTCGGCGCCGCCCAAGGGCGGCGCCAGGTGCCGCCAGGGCAGCGAGAGTCGCTGCCCTAAGGGGGCAGCCGGGCTGCCCCCGGCCCGCGCCCCGGGTGCGGGCCGGCCCGAGAGTGTCCCGGGCGGCCCGCGGGAAAAATTATATTTTATTTAAAATTAATTTTAATGTGTTAAAATTTTATTTTTGGTCCGGTCAAAAATTGTTTTTGATTGGTTAACGAGATTTCGGATCGAATTGTTCGAGTCCGTAAATTTTAAAATTGATTTTTGGATAAATTTGAATTTTTGGAAAATTTTAATATTTTATGCTTAAATTGAATTTTGAAATCAATTATTTTTGGTACAATTGATGATAAGATATGATCTTATGATATATTAATTAAAATATGATTTTATCTGTAAAATTGGATTTTGTAGATAAAATATGATTTTATTTGATAAAGAGATAAAATATGATTTTATATGTAAAATAAGATTTTATATATAAAATATGATTTTATCCTGTTTAATTTTGAATTGCCACTGCATGTTATCCAATAAATTAATTTTGAATTAAATGTTATTGGATAAGGATGATCGATTGCCATGACCAATTTTGTAGGTGTATGTTAGGAATTTACATTTTGTTTTTATTGTTGTTGGTTTTATTAATGGGCCTGGTTTATGGCCCAGTATGAATGTCATATGTAATAAAAGTGGGCTTGGTTTATGGTCCGTTCCCACCCCTAAAAATGTATCCCCTACTTGTCATTGCTATTTATTGTAAATACATTTGATTTAGTGGGAGATCAAGATTTGAAGATGGTGGGCCCAGCAGACAATAAAGACGAAGAAATGTAAATTGGAAGCTAATGTAATAGGATTGCATTGCATACTGCATATTACCTAGGATTGGACTAAGACTCGTGATTGGCAACCACGGGTCAATTAGAAATGGAATCGATCATCCTATATAATATATGATATTATGATTGTATGCATGTTTAGACATAATTGCGTGAATCCGGCAAGCATGCAATAAATTAAAAATTGATGAGACAAATTTTATAATTAAAAATCCCTCATTTTAAATATGATTTAAAATTGATATCAAGATAAATAAAGGAAATTTAAATTTGTTTAAATGTTCCTACCTTCCATCAACGGTCAATGTATGTGATGCTACCCGCGGATACGGTCCGGCTCATATTATTGGGGGGGGCCCGTCCGTCGGAAAGCTGTACATTGGATCGACAAATGTTGTAAGTTGGGTGGAACTCCCATGGGATCGGCTCATATTATTGGGGGATCCACATGGCGACCGTCCATCACAACTTAATATTGATGGGTCATCTTGACATGTCACAATAAACGGCGTCATATTATTGGGCCCTTATTGGACATGAGGTAAATACATGGGGGTTGCTTTGGAAGCAATTGGGCTCTACCTTTTGAGAATTATGGTTGGCTGATATTATTCGGGACCATAAGTTTGTCAATTGGACTCCATGTTCTCACTAAGGAAAAAGTTTCCCGTTTTCACTAGAGGGTAGTGAAATCGTTAAAATAGTGGGAGTGAGATTCATAAAATTAAATTCGCCTATTTTATGTCTTAGTAAATTGTTAAACAATCATTGATATATGTCTGTTTTTCTTTTCAGTATTTCATACGATGAATTCGCGTAATCCTTTATTCTCGATCCTCGAACAAAACAAGTTGACTGGCGCCAACTATACGGAATGGTTCCGGAAGTTGAAGATTGTCTTAACTTCGGAGAAAATGCTCTACGTGTTAGAGAAATCACCTCCGAAGGAAGCACCAGCTGACGTAAGTCCGGAGGAATTGGCCAAACTTGATGCATGGTGGGACCATGACATCAAGACCAAATGCTATATGCAAGCCTCGATGTCTGATGAACTCCAGAGGCGATTTGAGGACACCGTGAATGCTGCTGACATTCACGCTCAACTCAAGGAACTTTTTGGGGCTCAGTCGAGGGCTGAAAGGTTCGCTACTGTTAAGGAGCTGATGACGTGTCGCATGCGTGAAGGGACTTCGGTCCGTGATCATGGGGTACGAGTGATTTGGCTCATACAGAAATTAGCGACCCTAGATTTGGTGTTGGAGCATGAACTCAATGTGGATTTACTGCTTTTGTCTCTTCCTTCTTCGTTTGACGGATTTGTGGTAAATTTTAATATGAACAAGATAGAGGCCACCCTTGAAGAGATGGTCAATATGCTCGTTACATATGAATCCACACTAAAGAAGGATAAGCCAGCTTTCTTGGTGGGCTCCTCATCTTCTGCTAAGAAGGGGCCAAGTATGAAGGGCAAGAAACGTTCTGCCCCACCCAAGAAAGTCGAGCCCGAGAAGAAGCACAAGACAAAGGCTTCAAACATTGGTAAATCCAAGGATGTTTGTCATTACTGTAAGAAGCCGGGTCATTGGAAGCGCAACTGCAAGGAATATCTAGAGCAGTTGGGAACTGCAAAGGGTATGTTCTATATTGAAATAAACATTTCGCTTAATACAACTTCTTGGGTATTGGATACCGGATGTGGATCTCACATTTGCAATGATTTGCAGGTGATGACAAGAAGTCGCAGGCTTAGAATGGGTGAGACCCAGCTGAGGCTCGGGAATGGTTCCAGAGTTGAAGCTACGGCCATTGGAGATGTTTGTTTAATTTTGCAGAACGGTTTTAAGTTATTATTAAGAGATGTTTTATTTGTTCCAGATTTAATTAAAAACATTATTTCTATTTCTATGCTTGATAGAGATGGTTATTCTTGCAATTTTGTGAATGGGATTTGCAATATTTACAAGAATGAATGTTTGATTGGAAATGGACAACTAGAAAACGATCTATACAACTTAAAACTAAAAGACGTTCCAATAAATTATGTTGATAAACCGGCGACAACAAACAAAAGGAAAATCGATAGTCAAAACCCGGCAAACCTTTGGCACGCTAGACTAGGTCATATTTCCTCAAGGAGGATGAACAAGCTAGTGGAGAGGGCATGTTTGATATGTCTGATATTAACTCTCTACCTACTTGTGAATCCTGCCTAAAAGGAAAAATGACTAAATCTCCTTTTAAGGGGAAACCTGAGCGGAGTCAAAATCTGTTGGATTTGATCCATACAGATGTTTGTGGACCATTTAGAGTAGGGACTCAACATGGCCACACCTACTTCATTACCTTTACTGATGATTATTCAAGGTATGGGTATTTATATTTAATGAAATATAAGTCTGAAGCATTTGAAAAGTTCAAAGAATTCAAGGCTGAAGTAGAAAACAAGCTAGGTAAAAGTATTAAAGCACTTCGATCGGATCGAGGTGGAGAATACTTGAGTACCGAGTTTTTGGACTATCTAAAAGAGAATGGGATTCTCTCTCAGTGGACTCCTCCTATGACACCACAGCTGAATGGTGTATCGGAGCGTCGTAATCGAACTTTGTTGGACATGGTTCGATCCATGATGAGCTTCACTGAGCTTCCACCTTCGTTTTGGGGCTATGCGCTTGAAACGGCGGTATTGTTGTTGAACAACGTCCACACTAAAGCAGTGGACAAGACACCATACGAGTTATGGAATGGCAAAGCTCCTAAGTATTCGTACTTGAGGATTTGGGGATGTCCTGCTTACGTGAAGCGGACAGTGGGAGATAAGTTGGATAGTCGATCCAGCTTATGTTATTTTGTGGGGTATCCGAAGAATTCAATCGGATATTATTTCTATTATCCTGCTGAAACAAAGGTGTTTGTTTTCAAGGAATGCCACCTTCTTGGAAAAGAAGTTCTTATTGGATAAGAAAGGCGAGATGATGGAACTCGAAGAAGTTCGAGAAGAACCCGAAATACAAAATAACGATCCTACACCTCAGGAACCATTACTGGACACGCCTGCACCTAGAAGATCCGAGAGGACTTCTAGACCTCCTGTTCGATATGGTCTTCTTCTTGAAGGGGATCAAGATGAACCCGACATTGGATGTGATCCAAGAAACTTCAAGGAAGCAATTTTTGATGCGGATTCAAATTTATGGCTTGAAGCTATGCAGTCAGAATTGGATTCGATGCATACAAACCAAGTCTGGTCTTTAGTAGATCCTCCCGATGGAATTGTTCCAGTAGGGTGTAAATGGATCTACAAGAGAAAGCTTGGGCCTGATGGTAAGGTATTGACCTACAAGGCGCGATTGGTGGCGAAAGGTTATACTCAAAGGCAAGGAGTTGACTATGATGAAACCTTTTCACCAGTTGCAATGTTCAAGTCCATAAGAATCCTTATTGCCATAGCTGCATGGTATGACTATGAGATATGACAAATGGATGTGAAGACTGCTTTTCTTAATGGAGACATTAAGGAAGAAATCTATATGAAGCAGCCTGAGGGGTTCACATCCATGGGAAGCGAGCATAAGGTATGCAAGCTTCAGAGATCAATATATGGTCTAAAACAAGCATCAAGAAGTTGGAACCAGAAATTTGATGAAACAATAAAATATTTTGGTTTCATCAAGAACCCGGAGGAACCGTGCGTGTACAAGAAAGTAGTTAAGGATGCTGTGACATTCTTAGTACTTTATGTTGATGACATCCTACTCATTGGGAATGACGTAGGGATGTTGCAGTCAACAAAGATATGGTTATCAGGTAGATTCTCGATGAAGGATTTGGGTGAGGCATCCTACATTCTTGGGATACAGATCTATAGAGATAGATCTAAGAGAATGATAGGACTCACTCAATCAACCTACATCGACACCATATTGAAACGGTTTTCAATGGATGGGTCCAAGAGAGGACATCTACCCATGTGTCATGGAGTTTCTCTATCCAAGTCTATGTGTCCCAAGACTGATGAAGAGATAGAGAATATGACACATGTACCATATGCGTCAGCTATAGGTAGTATCATGTATGGGATGATATCTACCAGACCGGATATAGCATTTGCTCTGAGTGTCACGAGCAGATATCAGGCTAATCCTGGTCAAATGCATTGGAAAGCCGTGAAGGACATTCTTAAGTACTTACGAAGGACTAAGAATATGTTCATGGTATATGGAGGACGAGATCTGAAATTGGAAGGCTATACCGTCTCTAGCTTCCAAAGTGACGTGGATGACTCGAAGTCAACCTCTGGATTTGTATTCATGCTCAATGGCGGTGCTGTCTCTTGGAAGAGTTCCAAGCAGGACACCACAGCGGATTCCACCACTGAGGCTGAATACATTGCAGCATCAGCTGCTGCTAAAGAGGCCGTTTGGATGAGGAAGTTCGTCCAAGAGTTGGGCGTCATTCCTGAATTTGTTGGTCCAGTCCCGGTGTACTGTGACAACACGGGTGTCGTTGCTCAAGCAAAGGAACCAAGGTCTCATCAAAGATCCAAACACGTACTGAGGAAATACCACATAATCCGGGAGATTGTGGAAAGAGGAGACATCATTGTCGAACGAGTGGCCTCTGCAGACAATATCGCTGATCCGCTTACTAAGCCCTTGCCAGGACCATTGTTTGACAAACATCGCGAAGCAATGGGTCTACGTAGTATGACTAGTTGGCTATAGGGCAAGTGGGAGATTGTAAGAGTGGGTGCCCAGTGAGCCAACTGTGTGGCTATGGGCTTTGATGACTCTTTGTATAAACAATCTTTTGTTTAATATTATTTACACTTTTATGGCAATGACTTTATATTACTTCATATTGTTATATTGTGATATACTATTGTTGTTTTGATAAAGACCTTGAATATACTATAGTGTATGTAAGATGTGGTTAGAACATGGAGATGTCTATCATGAAATACATCTTATAGTCACTGTATATTCTAAAAACCGTTCCTAGTCGATTGAGCCGTCCGATAATAAGGATAAGGATCGCTCGAGTTTGAGACTAGCATTTGCGATGCGGAGTACCACGTTTCATTGGTAGGGAACATGGAGATGTTCGAAGCATGCAAATGGATATTCATAGGATGAATAATCGAACTACCCTATCCGGACTTTCCAAGTGGTTATCACTTATCGAGTGGATGAAGTCCGCGGTTTTGGTTGTACACCATTAGTCCTTACTACTTGAAACATCATGGAGACTCTATATGCTAGTACTGTGCTTTGACTCGTTTACCGACTCTGAGGGGGTCATCAGGTGTCGAGATTGGGTACAGTTACAACACATATAGGAGTCGATGCATTGTTGTCAAGGATTCACCACATACTTGCGAGTGTGGATATCCTATGCGATCTGAGGAGATATTAGTGTGACGAATCTCTGGCCAGAGTACTTGATGTGATTTAAGAAATGGTTTCTTAGTAGCACATGCGATGTCACTAATTTGATCTTCAAGATGTATTGCATAGTTATCGAATCTTGAGCGACTCTCGATATACCAATGGTTGTTGATTCGATCGGGATATATGGATGAAGGGACCGTACTGTACGCTAACCAAAATCTACTGGTTCTTGTAGGCACTATCAGTGATACCTAGGGAATCATGGGGCGATGTTGCTAGGCGCTTTACCATGATTCGTTGGGCAAGTCGGAAAGTGTTGTTCCGAGTCACAAGGAGTTGTGAGCCCACGGCTAGCTGTATCCCTGAACCATTGAGGGTCACACAGTGTAATGGAGTTTTAATCCCCGTTGAGATAGTTAAATTTAAAGAGTTAAATTTAATGAACAAAGAAGTTGGACTTCTTAAATATGAGTAAGGGAGTAGGATTTCCTAAAATGACATAGGGATGGACATTTTTGGAAACCACTGAATTCGGATTCAGGAAAATTTATTTTGACTTTAAAATGTGCAGAAATGGTTTCTGTGCACATTGGTAAAATTGGTTTATCATCGGAGTCACGATGAATTTTATATTAATTTCTGAACGTGCGGGCTTTGCTTGTCGGGCCTCAACTTATGACTAATGGGCCCTAAGCTGTTAGTGGCCTGCATTATAAATAAGTTATTGCAGTACAGAAATTAGACACAACAGGTCATTATTTTGAGAGACAAAATTTTCGAACCCTAGCTCTCTCTCTAATATTTTCGGCCGCCCCCCTTTGCTCTGTCAGAGAAATTTCCGGTCTGTGATTTTGAATTGCAGTCTGAAATAACGAATCAGATTCGTTTAATCTCTTCGCAGAAAAACTTCTGATAGATTTTCTAGTGCAATCTATCAGAGGGATTAAAACCTCATTCGTGGACCTGATTGAAGGAGTTCATCGGTTCCAGGGAGAGACAACAAGAGCAGATTAATTCTGTTGGTGTCCAATAATCTCGCTTCGAGATTGAAGGTAAAATTAATTGTTATTTGAATTTTACACACACAATATAATTTAATCGTTGAATGGTTGATACCCACACCATGGAATTGTTCCATGATAAAAATTTTAAACTTCCGCTGCACCGGGTATCAATCGTGATTGATCTGACCGCCAGTTTTCCAAGAGGTGTTTTATATGTGAATCACAGACTTGTTGTTCCAGATATTTCAGATTTGAAACAGCAGATATTGAAAGAAGCTCACTGCACCAAATACAGTGTTCATCCTGGTGGCAGAAAAATGTACAATGATTTGAAAACTCAGTATTGGTGGAAACAGATGAAATCTGATGTTACAGAGTTTGTATCTCATTGTCTGAATTATCAGCAGGTAAAGGCCGAAAGAAAGAAACCAGGTGGGTTATTGCATAGCTTACCTATTCCAGAATGGAAGTGGGATCATATTTTTATGGATTTCGTTACGAAGTTACCACGTTCATCCAGAGGTTGTGATGCTGTGTGGGTGGTTATTGACAGATTGATTAAATCAGCCTGTTTTATTCCGTACAGAATGATATACAGACATGACCAGATGGCAGAGATTTATGTCAGAGAAGTGGTAAGATTACATGGTGTGCCTAAATCTATTGTTTCAGATCGAGACCCTAGATTTACATCGCACTTTTGGCACAGCTTGCAGCAAGCTCTTGGTACTCGATTGCACTTGAGTACTGCGTATCATCCTCAGACTAACGGACAGTCAGAGCGGACTATCCAGACACTCGAGGATATGCTTAGAGCTGTAGTGCTAGATTTTGGCACTAGTTGGCAAGATTCACTACCACTTGTGGAATTTTCGTACAATAACAGCTACCAGACTAGTATCGAGATGGCTCCATTTGAAGCATTGTACGGAAATAAGTGCAGATCTCCTCTTTATTGGGATGATATTTCAGAAACACCTGATATTGGGCCAGATATGATTCGAGAGATGACCAAGAAAATAAGACTGATTCAGAAAAGAATGAAAATAGCACAAGATCGACAAGCCAAGTATGCAAATGTTTGACGCAGGCCTTTGTGTTTTGAACAAGGAGACCGAGTGTTCTTGAAGATTTCTCCATTCAGAGGCACTGTCAGATTTGGCAAGCGAGGGAAGTTATCTCCAAAATTTATTGGTCCATATGAGATTCTCGAGAAGATAGGCAATCTTGCCTATAGACTTGCTCTTCTTCCAGCTCTTTCATGAATACATGATGTCTTTCATGTTTCTATGCTACGGAAGTATTAGCCTGATATTTCTCATGTTCTCCAGCCAGATGAAGCAGAATTAGATGAGACTCTGAGTTACTTTGAGAAGCCGATACAGATACTTGATCAGAAAGACAAACAACTCAGAAACAAGACTATTCCTCTCGTGAAAGTTCAGTGGAGTAGACATGGAGTTGAAGAAGCAACTTGGGAAGTCGAATCAGATATGAGACAATGCTTTCCAGAGCTATTTCACTGATGTGAGTTCGTATTCAGTATTTCTGTTATTTTCTTATCTTATATGCATATAGACTGCATGCGATTTCGAGGACGAAATCATATCTTAGAGGGGGAGAATTGTAAGGCCCGAGATTATTTAATTTTTATCCGAGAATATTTAATTTGAGAATTTTTGGAGTTTATATTTAAATTCTAATATTCTTAAATTATTTAGGATTGAAATTGAATTAGAAAGAAGTTTCAAGGGCCAATTTGCAAATAGTGAAGAAATAAGGGGCCAATTTGAAATTTTAACATTTTGAGTGGACACTTGACTTGATATAGAGATAAACGTGTATATACATGTTTTACATCAGATTACTCAGCCCAAAATCGAGAACATCATCTTCTACCTTGGAATTTTGTCTTCCAAGTTAAATATTTCAAGATCCGTGCATCCGAATTAAATTCCGGGCATAGTTCCGCGATCCTTGAAAGACGAGCTTCAATTTGGTGTAAGTATCTTTATGATCCAGCATATTTCGAAATTGAGATGATAAAGAACTCAGAATTTGAGTATGAATATGTGTTCTTGAGATTCTATGTGTTGTATTATCGCAATCGGGTCGAAGATTGGATGTCGTTTCTATTTTTTATGAATTTTTCAGCATTGTATTTCGAAATGGTAGCTGCTGATATGCTGGTATATTGATGTATTTTGGATGTATATCATGTATTTGAAGTAGATATGAATGATAGATTGGTTGGATTTCAGTTTCGGTTACCGATTCCGTACCGTTACGCTGTCAGTTTGAAAAATGATCAAGTTTGAGTCTAGATTGTTTGAGCTGAGTATTATGTGAATTCTTGCTGATGTTCTTAGACATGTTTGATGTATTTTCAGATTGAAAACAGGGGACTTCAAGTTAAGAATCACGACTTTCGAAACCGATCGACGGAAGAACAAGGTTTGTGACTTGTTAGCCTTGAAGATTGAGAAGAGTATGAGCAGATTTTGATTGTGTTCTTGTTGTGCAGCTATATCAGATTTGAAGAGCTTTGAAACCAAGTTTGAAAGGTATAAGACAACCTTAGAAAAAGGGCTTTGAATATTCAAGAGGTTATGCCCTTTCAAAACCACATACTATGTGCTTATATGTGTTGTATTTGCACATTTACTTTCTTGTTTGACTTAGCTTGTTATTAGTTGGCTTTTATTTTTATGCTTCTAGACTTTGATGCATTCATATTGAGCCAACAACCCTTTGAGATTTTAAATGGCAGATTTGCCAATAGAATATGGGCGTTTGGATATATATCAAGGAACTTAGGAGATAGATCGATTCCTAGTGTTAGAAACTTGATATAGTATGCCAAAGTCCGGGAAAAGAGCTCAACGCCACCCCGAAAGGGAGAGTAGGTGGGAGATTTGTTGTGTTTTTTCTTCCCTGGGATCCCAAAAACCGATATAGAACTTGATAGCAGATTTTTAAGTCATGCATTGCTAATAGATTGGTTTAATGCTTGTTGAGATGTTTATATGAGTATTTCCTTAAACTCTATGATATGCATGATATAGTTGTTTTATTCTGGGATTCAATTCTCACCGGAGATATCCGGCTATTTCTATGTTTGTATGTGTGCATGGGAATAGATGGGGCGAGCACAGGACAAAGAAGGTTGTAAGAAGAACGAGATCAGGAGTAGCATGTGGTGAACTTGGGTTTATGCAATAGAGATGATGTCAACCTTTGTATCTATATCTTGTATATGTTTTGTTATAAACACTTGCACATAAAGACTTGTATGTTTGGCAAGAATAAGAACAATGTAAGATCTTATGGGTTGTATGTCAAATTCCATGTTTAGTTGCTTGATTAGCTCATGAATTTGCATGTTTTCTTCTAGATTTTGATGTTGAATTCATGCTTAATAAGTTAGAGGATGTTTGAGATTCAAAACAAGGGCAAAACCTTCATTTTTCAGCTATTTGGAAGTCAAATCAGAGGGCCAGGCGCGCCCGCCCAGCCCAAAGGCGCGGCCGCGCCTAACCAAGGAACTTTGGGTGCCTTGGCCCGAGCCTTAGGCGCGCCCGCGCCACATGAGGCGCGCCCGCACGTCAAGTTTTCTAAATAAAAAAAAATTTGTTGATCTTTTGCGACGTGTTTTTGCGTCGCCAAATGTATGGTTTTGCATCGCCAAATGTCCTGTATTATTTATTTGATTTTTAAGCAGATTAATATTCTTATTGAATATTTTTTGTTATTAATCATCTTTTAAGATGAGATTAGCACCCGAGGTCCCCACAAATTGCATCCTTGACAAATATTTCCAGGAAAATTCTACACTCTCAGAATCCTGTTAATCAATTGGCACCAGGCCATCAGGGACCAACACTTCGTCAACCCTCCTTGAGTCGCAACTCTTCTCATCAAAGACCTCCACCATATCGACGATAGCCTCTGTTGCTTCATTATTTTTATCTACGATTGTATTTGGATTTTCTAACATTAAGCAACGTGCACTTTGTTCTACATCATAATTTGTTGGTTTATCAAAAAGGGAGAAAAATAGTTCGGTGCAATTCAGACAAGTTTAGACTCGATGATATATAAGTCAGTTTACCTCAGTATTATCTAAGTTTTGATAAACCCCAAAAAGGGAAAAAATTTTGAGAATTAAGTTTTGGTGTTTATAAGTAAAGTTCTAAACTGATACGATTTAAACTGAAGAGAGCTAAACTGAAACTACTTCGAAAAGAAAAGTGTGATTTTATGAGTAAAATCGCTCAACAAAATATTCAGGGAAAAGAGGGACTTTACTAAGAAAAACGCTAAACTGAAAAGTATGTTTTCATGATAGCCAAACTGATCCTTCCCAGTTCAACTAAAGACACTAAACTGAGTCATCAACTACCTAAATTGAAGTGATAAACTGATCTTCTGAACGCCTCACACTACATCATTCTACCATCGCGATCATCAGTCTACCATCGTGATTATCAGTCTACCAACGCGATTTGGTTGGATAAGGTTTTTCATACTCTGACACATTCTGCAAACGTAGTGCAGCGATTCAAGAGAATGTTGGTTTCAGAGTATCTCGGTGAAAGTGACAAAGAAACGGGTAGATTTCAAATCCTAGGAGAAACCTTTTTGAAAATATTACCGTTGGTATCCGAAGACTATAAATGAGCACATTGATAAATCGAAGAACAACTTTTGCGAAAAAACGCTTGCTTGTGAGAATATTTTAGCCTTGAAGTTTGCGAAGCAAATTGATTATGGAACTCGAAGCACAAACACCTAAACTGTTATTCTGATGATTTAAGGATCATCTTTGTGCAAAGTTAAATCGAGTTGTAAACATCTTTATTTTATCAGTCTAGGACTGAAACTGAGTTGTAACTAGGAGTTTTGAGATAGGCTGTCGTGTGTAAGTCCTATTCTTGGATCGGGATTTTGCAAATAGCTTGTAACAGTCAAAGTCTTCTAGTGATATCCTTCCGAGGAGAAAGAAGGGGTGACGTAGGAGTGATTGAAATCTCCGAACATTCATAAACAACTCACTGTGTCTTTCATCAGTTTACGTACATACTATCAATACACATTTTCATCAAGTGTTCAGAATCTGCCTTTTGACATATTTTCGCACATATATTGTTTGTTAACTTGCATCATACATCAAGATAAATATAAAATTCAATCACCAAACCGATTGAATTCAATATCATCTTATTGAAACAATTTTTTGAGTGTATTGACCCCCCTCTACACTCTAAACCGATCCTAACATTAATATTACAAAAATACTTTCAAATCCTCCATTTCTTTTACCCTTCACTCAAATGTCTCCGTAACAATATCTCAGCACTTATCCATTTTTATTTAAATATTTTATCTTCTTTTTAGAAATTATAAATTACTAAAAAAATTTTATCTTGATATAAACTTTTGAATATTCGATTCATAATGATATTTCTGAAAATAACATGAAAATTAATTAACATAAAAAATTTATGTATTAACAAAAAATTACTTATACACAAGCAAAGCATGCAAGGGCGTTAGTTTAAGAGTGTTTGAATTAAGAAGTCAAAAGATAAAAAGTGATTTTTATTTTCAAAAATATTTTTACAATTTTATATGTATTTGGATAGATTTGTAGTGATTTTAAAATGACTTAATAATTAAGCTAAAATAAGTTTTTTTCTAAAACCACATATTTATAATTGATTTTCTAATAACTCAAATTAAAAGAAGTGATTTTAATCTATTTATTCAAACACAACATTATTGCAGCTTTTACTTAAAAAGTATTTTTTAAATCCAACTTTAAATAAAATTTATGGCAAAATGTGTTTGTATCCAAACTGGTTTGAAGTTTAAAATGTAACAAATATATAAAAATAATATTTAAATTAATGTCTCATTATTGATTTTGTTAAGTCTTATTTGATTAAACCTCCATTTTATATATTTATTGATTAAATTTTTTAAATTTTCCTTTTTTTTATCAGACACCTTAATTTAAAATTCAACACTATCTTTATATATTTTTAAAAATTTTTAGATACTTCATCACTTTTAATAAAAATATTGAAATTTTGTTAATTTAAATTACAAAAATTATCATGTTTAGATAAATATTTATTAACATAGTATCTGAGGCACACGCACTACGTGTGTAATTTAATAAACATATATTATATATGACATAAATGTAATGTATTTATATTTTTAAATTGTTTTCATTTAAATGATGTTTAAGATTAAAAACTAATATCCGAAAAATATTATTTTTTTTGTAAAACTCCAAGATGTGATATCAAAATAAAATTTTTAAAAATAATTTTTTGTAATATTCTTTTATGTTGATTGTTAAATAAAAATGTAATCATTTAAAATTCAAAAATAAAGATAATGATGAAATAATATTTTGTTAGATATGATAGTCATAGAAAAATAAAAAATTGACCAAAATAGGTTTTTGTTAAAAAAATATTATTTTATTATTGTTGAATATTGAATGTTGAATATTGAGTTGTAAAATGTTGGAAATTAATGTGTGATGATGTAGATGATGATATATTAATTTTTGTACTAATCTCAAATGTGGATCTATAAATAGGTCTTCATTTGTGATGAAAATTACAATTGAATTGAGAGAGAAAAATATTGTGAAGTGTAGAGTTTGATATATTTTGAGTTTTGGAGTTTTTACTTTTTACCATAAATTTTTACTTTTTCACAACACGTTATCAGCACGATCGCTCGAAGGTTCTCTATAATTTTCGACACTCCAAAATACAAGAAGAAGTAAAAAAATATTCAACAAGGAAGAATATTCATTTTTACTGTTTATATATTTTTATTGTGTATATATTAATATATAATTTCATGTTATTATATAAAAGGTTGTCTATGACACTGACCTTATAATAACGTGATATGATATATATTTATTTTGTATATATACTAACTATATTTGTATAATTTCACAATATTATATAAAAGGCTGTCTATGACATCGATCTTATAATAATGTGATATGATATATTATACCTGACTTTATACTAACTATATTTGTATAATTTCAACAATATTATATAAAAGGCTGTCTATGACACCAATCTTATAATAATGTGATATGATATACTATACTTGACTTTATACTAACTATATTTGTATAATTTCACAATATTATATAAAAGGCTGTTTGTGACACCGATCTTATAATAATGTGATATGATATACATAATTATTTAATTATGATTATCATTATATGCATCACATGATTATCACGAATTTTTATTCAACACATAATCATTTTTTTCTTACCCCCAACGGTCACAAACGGTCATAAAAGGCTAGTTTTTTGCCTATAAATATGATTACTCAAACTCATTTTTAATCACACCAAAATTCATTATTTCTCTCAGAATATTTTCTCGTTTTTCAAAGATGAAGATGATGGCATTTCTAAGACTATTTTTCATAACGATTATGATCATCATGCTCACGAGTCTTGTACTCATCAGCGATTTTCCACCACATACTTTTTCTCTATTTGTACACGCACTTGTAATCTTCGTTCTTCCATTATTTTGCATTGTTCATATTAATAGAAATTAACTAATAAAATGCATTGTTATTTTTCTAGTACCACCATGTCAAATTTGGCAAAGATTGCATTCGTTGCGCTCGATATCACTGGAAAGAATTATATGCCATGGACTCTCGATGTAGAGATGCATCTTGAGTCATTGGGTCTAAGTGATACCATCAAAAAAAAATATATCAACCTCACAACATAAAGAAAAGGCAATGATTTTCTTACGCCGACATCTTGATGAAGGGTTGAAATGTGAGTATCTCACAGAAAAAGACCCAATGATTTTATGAAAAGGATTGAAAGAAAGATTTGAGCATATAAAGGAAATGATACTTTCGACCGCCCGTGATGAATGGAATACGTTGAGATTCCAAGACTTTAAAAAAAGTCAGTGATTATAATTCTGTGATGTATAAAATAGTCTCGCAATTAAAATTTTGTGGACTTGAAGTCACATAGATGGAAATGCTTGAGAAAATATTTTCCACTTTTCACGCATCAAATATAACTCTACAGCAACAGTATAGAGTGCGTGGTTTTACGAAATATTCTGAACTCATTGCATGTCTTCTTGTGGCGGAAAAGAACAACGAATTGTTAATAAGAAATCATCAATCCCGACCCATTGGATCAACGACATTTTCTGAAACAAATGTCGTAATGAAAAATAAAAACCAAAATCAAAGGCATAAACAAGATTTTGATCGTGGGTGAGGATGAGGACGTAGGCGTGGTCGTGGACGTAGAAATGATCACGGTTGTGGTCGAGGACGTGGATATAATCGAGATAGTTACTTCAATAACTCATCTCAAAAGAACGTCACAAATCACCCACCAAAAAGGCAGCATGAAAACATGAGTGAAAATGAAAATCACTCAAAAAGAACTGAAAGTGTTTGTTATAGATGTGGCACTCCGGGACATTGGTCACGTACTTGTCGAGCCCCTGAGCACCTTTGTAAGATCTATAAAGAATCAATAAAGAGGAAAGGAAAAGAGACCAATTTTGTTGAAAATAGTGACCATTTAATTGGTTCAACTAGTTTCAATGTTGCAGATTTTTTGAATGATTTCGAAGACATTGATTAAAAGATTTGTGGGACTAGATTGTAACAAATTTGTATTTTTCATGCATTCTTGTATTATAAAGCATGTTATATTTTGCATTTGTATTGTACTTAATTTTTCTTTATTGCATTTTTGTGAAGTTTGATATGGAAAATGCTATGAGCAAACATGGAAATAATATCATGGAAATTTTCATACCGGATAGTGATACAACACACACTATTCTGCGATATGAAAGATATTACTTGAAAATAAAACCAACAAAAATAATGATGAACACAATATCAGGTCCTGTAGACTTGATTGAAGGTTGTGGTAAAGCCACAATTTTTGTTACCAAATGGTACAAAATTTCTGATAAATGATGTTTTATATTCACCACAATCGAAAAAAAATTTGTTGAGTTTTAATGACATATATTCTTATGGATATGATACTGAGACGATAACTGATGGAAATCAGAAATATATGTGTCTTACCACATGTAAATCAGGAAAAGAAAATATACATATAAGGCCAATCGAATCAAATATGGTGGTTAATAATTCTTCAATATTAACCTATTGGCATGATCGATTGGGACATTCTGGTTCAATAATGATGTGAAGAAATTATTGAAAATACACATTGTCATCCTTTGAAAGACCAGAAGATCTTTCAGAATAATAAGTTTCAATGTAAAGCATGTTCTCTTGAAAAACTTATTATAAGACCATCGCCAGCTAAAATCCAAACAGAATCACCCATATTTCTTGAACGTATTCAGGGTGATATTTGTGGGCCAATTCATCCACCATGTGAACCATTTTCGATATTTTATCGTATTGATCGATGCCTCCAGCAGATGGTCACATGCATGCTTATTGTCAACTCGGAATGTGGCATTTGCAAGATTAATGACTCAAATAATAAAATTGTGGAATCAATTTCCCGATTATACAATCAAGAAAATAAGACTTGATAATGCTGGAGAATTTACTTTCCAAACTTTCAATGACTATTGTATGTCAATGGGAATTACTGTTGAACATCCTATTGCTCATGTTCATACACAAAATGGATTAGCTGACTCATTGATTAAACGTCTACAACTGATTGCTAGACCAATGATTATGAGAACAAAACTCCCTATTTCTATAATGGGGACATGCAATTTTACATGCTGCGGATTAATTCGCATCAGACCAAGTGCATATCATAAATTCTCTCCATTGCAGCTTGCATTTGGTAAAGAACCAAATATTTCTCATCTGAGAATTTTTGGATGTATGGTGTATGTGCCTATTTCACCACCTCAACGATAAAAAATGGGTCCTCAAAGAAAAATCGGTATTTATATCGGTTATGATAGTCCATCAATCATTCGATATCTTGAGCCTCAGACAGGCGATGTGTTTACAGCACGTTTTGCTGATTGTCATTTTAATGAAAAAATCTTCCCAATGTTAGGGGGAGAAAAGAAACACATCGAAAAAAAAATCACATGGTATGTACCATCATTGTTACATTTGGATCCAAGGACTAAACAATATGAAAAAGATGTACAGAAAATTGTGCACTTGAAAAGAATTGCAAATCAAATGCCAGATGCATTTGCAGACAGAAAAGGGGTAACAAAATCATATATACATGCTGTAAATGCCCCTGCTCGAATTGAAATTCCAAAGAAACAAATTGAAGACACTCATGATGTCATAAAACGCTTGAAGCGTGGAAGGCCAGTCGGTTCCAAGGATAAAAATCCTCGAAAAAGAAAAGGGATAGAGAAACACGATGATCATAAAACAGAAAATGGTGTTCCAGAAAAAACACCTGATAATGAAAATGTTTTTCCAGAACCACAAACTGACGAGAATCGTGAAATCTCTATCAATTATATTAATACTGGAAAAATATGGAACCAAAAAGACATATAAGATATTGATGAGATATTTTCTTATAATGTGGCTTGTGACATCATAAATGAAAATGAGAATCATGAACCAAAATCTTTTGGTGAATGTAAAACTCGTCATGATTGGGCCAAATGGAAAAATGACATCCAGGTTGAATTGGATTCGCTAAATAAACGTAATGTTTTTGGACCTATAGTCCTCACACCTGAAGGTGTAAAACCTGTTGGATACAAATGGGTTTTTATTCGAAAACGAAATGAGAAAAATGAAATAATCAGATATAAAGCTAAACTTGTTGCACAAGATTTTTCTCAAAGGTCTGGAATTGATTATGAAGAAACGTATTCTCCTGTTATGGATACAATTACGTTTCAATATTTGATTAGTTTGACAGTATCTGAAAATTTGGAAATGTGTCTTATGGATGCTCTTACAGCTTACTTATATGGATCACTTGATAGTGATATATACATGAAAATCCCTGAAGGATTTAAGATGTCTGAAGCACAAAGTTCAAAACCCAGAGAATTTTATTCTGTAAAATTGCAAAGATCATTATATGGGTTGAAGCAATCCGGCCGAATGTGGTATAATCGGCTAAGTGAGTACTTGATGAAAAAGGGATATGTAAATGATCCAATATGCCCTTGTGTTTTCATCAAGAAAACAACATCCGAATGTGTAATTATTGCTGTATATATTGATGATTTAAACATCATTGGAACGAATAAAGAAATTCAAGAAGTTATGATGTACTTGAAGGAAGAATTCGAAATGAAGGATCTTGGAAAAACCAAGTATTGTCTGGGTTTGCAAATCGAACAAAAAGAATGTGGAATTTTTGTTCACCAGGCAAATTATACAGAAAAGATCCTTAAACGTTTTAATATGGATAAATCAAATCCATTAAGTACTCCAATGGTTGTAAGATCATTAAACATAGAAAATGATCTATTCCGTCTATGTGAAGATGATGGAGTTATTCTTGGTCTAAAAGTACCATATCTAAGTGCCATTGGTGCCCTTATGTATCTTGCAAATTGCACTAGACCTGATATATCTTTTGCTGTAAATTTATTGGCAAGATTCAGTTCATATCCAACAAAGAGGCACTGGAACGGAATTAAAAATATATTTCGTTATCTACGAAGAACGACAGATTTGGGACCTTTGTACTCAAAAGACACCAATCAAAGTATCATTGGTTATGCTGATGTTGGATATTTATCTGACCCACATAAGGCACGTTCCCAAATCGGATATGTACTTACTCGTGGAGGCACCGCGATTTTTTGGCGTTCACAGAAGCAAACACTCGTAAAAACTTCATCAAATTACGCTGAGATTATTGCGCTACATGAAGCAAGCCGTGAATGTGTTTGGCTAAAATCAATGACACAACATATCCAAACTTCTTGTGGATCATCAGTAGACAAGAAGCCTGTGACGTTGTATGAAGATAATGCTGCATGTATTGCTCAAATGAAAGAATGATACATCAAAAGTGACAGAACAAAACATATCCCTCCAAAGTTCTTTGCCTACACTCAAGAGTTTGAGAAGAATAAAGATATTGATATCTGTTACATTCAATCAAATGAGAACTCATCAGACCTCTTCACAAAGGTGTTTCCTACGGCAATATTCAGAAAGCATATATATAACATTGGGATGCGCAATCTATGGAATATGTGAAGAATCACTCGTGTTAACATGAGGGGGAGTTTACGTGGCTGCACTCTTTTTTCCTTGCTATGGTTTTTATCCCACTGGGTTTTTCCTAGTAAGGTTTTTAACGAGGCAGCATAAAACACGTAATAAAGACAATCATCATATGACGATCATCATCACAAGGGGGAGTGTTGAAAATATATTATTTTATTATTGTTGAATATTGAATGTTGAATATTGAGTTGTAAAATGTTGAAATTAAATTAGTGTGTGATGATGTAAATTATGATATATTAATTTTTGGACTAATCTTAAATGTGGATCTATAAATAGGTCTTCATTTGTGATGAAAATTACAATTGAATTGAGAGAGAAAAATACTGTGAACTGTAGAGTTTGATATATTTTGAGTTTTGGAGTTTTTACTTTTTACCATAAATTTTTACTTTTTCACAACAGTTTTCAATTTTTATGAGATTTTTTTATTAAATTAAGATGAAGTGTTTTTTGTAATTTTGTAAGGGCCCGCTTGGTACACGTGATGAGATTATTAAAGAGAATGGATAAATAAAAAATATGGCAGGATATATAATACTACCATATAATAATAACATTGTTTGGTGCATTTTATTAAACTTGGGATTACAATTACTCATATACATAGAAAGACAAATATGCCCTTGACTATCACCAAATTTACAATCAATTATCGTGACTCATCTCTTCTTCATTTCATACGCACGGTTCCCCATTCATCTCTTCTTCATCTCTTCTTCATCTCTTCTCCAGATCCATTTTCCAACTCTGTGAAGCCAACCAAAACGGTGAGTACATCTGAAACTTACGTATATATATACGAACATAGGTTCTTTGTGCGAGCAAACCACTGATTTCGCAATTTTGTTTTTGGAATATGTTTTTTCAGGCGTTTTTTGATCGTGGCTTCGACGACCCATGCACAATATTGCTCGACGAATTTATGGGTGATACCAGAGGAAAGCTTAGGGTGCCTCTCAATTGCCACTCCCGACCAATGGTAATTTTTTCTAACTCGTTTCAAATGTAATTCAATATACAGTGGTTTTTGGGTACTTACTAAATTGTAACTAAATCCACATCTGGTCATCTAAAAAAGATGTATTGAGTTCATAAACCAAATGTATGCGTAATTATAAATTTACAATTTGAATGATTTGTGTCTCCAATTATTTTACGTAAATAATTTTAGGCATGATGTATGTTTGATTAAAGTCCCTTTATACAATGCCTTTTACACAAACGTGCTTGTTATTTATTCAATGGATAGATTTAGATGGTATTTATACTTGTGATTATCTTCTATTTTTTTAGGAATTTAATTTTAATAGGTTGTTTTCTTCACATTGTTGTGTGATGCATATTCTAAAAAATGCAGCGAAAGTATTACGTGGTTTTCCGTTGGAAGGAATCCTGGGATATACAATACATGGTACGACGCAAACACCGAAGTTTTGTCGATATCCCGGGGCTTGTTACAAAGGGTACATTACCAAGATAGAAGCTGAGGAAGCCTTTGCAGACTATTTGAGGAAAGACTCTGCTGGTCCAACAAGTTCGACACATACGACTTCCACTCCAAGGCCAAGCTGCAACATAAAACAATGAGAGTAAGGGTTTAAAGTACTTTGGACCTTTACTAGAAGCTGTGTCAGACTTGTAAGAGTGGGTGCCCAGTGAGCCAACTGTGTGGCTATGGGCTTTGATGACTCTTTGTATAAACAATCTTTTGTTTAATATTATTTACACTTTTATGGCAATGACTTTATATTACTTCATATTGTTATATTGTGATATACTATTGTTGTTTTGGATAAAGACCTTGAATATACTATAGTGTATGTAAGATGTGGTAGAACATGGAGATGTCTATCATGAAATACATCTTATAGTCACTGTATATTCTAAAAACCGTTCCTAGTCGATTGAGCCGTCCGATAATAAGGATAAGGATCGCTCGAGTTTGAGACTAGCTATTTGCGATGCGGAGTACCACGTTTCATTGGTAGGGAACATGGAGATGTTCGAAGCATGCAAATGGATATTCATAGGATGAATAATCGAACTACCCTATCCGGACTTTCCAAGTGGTTATCACTTATCGAGTGGATAAAGTCCGCGGTTTTGGTTGTACACCATTAGTCCTTACGACTTGAAACATCATGGAGACTCTATATGCTAGTGTTGTGCTTTGACTCGTTTACCGACTCTATGGGGGTCATCAGGTGTCGAGATTGGGTACAGTTACGACACATATAGGAGTCAATGCATTGTTGTCAAGGATTCACCACATACTTGCGAGTGTGGATATCCTATGCGATCTGAGGAGATATTAGTGTGACAAATCTCTGGCCAGAGTACTTGATGTGATTTAAGAAATGGTTTCTTAGTAGCACATGCGATGTCACTAATTTGATCTTCAAGATGTATTGCATAGTTATCGAATCTTGAGCGACTCTCGATATACCAATGGTTGTTGATTCGATCGGGATATATGGATGAAGGGACCGTACTGTACGCTAACCAAAATCTACTAGTTCTTGTAGGCACTATCAGTGATACCTAGGGAATCATGGGGCGATGTTTGCTAGGCGCTTTACCATGATTCGTTGGGCAAGTCGGAAAGTGTTGTTCCGAGTCACAAGGAGTTGTGAGCCCACGGCTAGCTGTATCCCTGAACGCATTGAGGGTCCACACAGTGTTAATGGAGTGTTTAATCCCCGTTGAGATAGTTAAATTTAAAGAGTTAAATTTAATGAACTAAGGAGTTGGACTTCTTAAATAAGAGTAAGGGAGTTGGATTATTCCTAAAATGACATAGGGTATGGACATTTTAGGAAACCAATGAATTCGGATTCAGGAAAATTTATTTTGACTTTAAAAATGATGCAGAAAATGGTTTCTGTGCACATTGGTGAATATCAGTTCATCAATCGGAGTCACGATATGAAATTTATATTAATTTCTGAACGAGCGGGCTTTGCTTGTCGGGGCCCCAGCTTCATGACTAATGGGCCCTAAGGTGTTAGTGGCCTGCAATTATAAAATAAGTTATTTCAAGTACAGAAATTACACAACAACAGGTCATAATTTTTTGAGAAAAAAAAATCGAAAACCCCTTAGTTACTCTCAAAGATTGTTTCGGCCGAACCCTCCCCCCATTACTCCCTGCCCGAGATTTTTTCCGGTCCTGTGATTTTGAATCGCAGTTAAGGAATAACTGAATCAGATTCGTTTAATTCTTCCTTCGCAGAAAACTTCCTGATAGATTTTCTAGTGCAATCTTATCAGAGAATTAAACCTTGCTGTTCAGAGGACCAGATTGAATGGAGTTCATCGGTTCCAGGGAGAGACAACAAGAGCAGATGCAAATCTGTTGGTGTCAGGGGCATCTAATCTCTGTTGCGAGATTGGAGGTAAAATTTAATAAACTGTTATTTCAATTTTACACACACAATAATTTAATCGTTGAACGGTTGATACCCCACACTATGGATATTGTTCCATAACAAAAATTTTTAAACTTCCCGCCTGCACCGGGTAACAATCGTGATTGATTCTGACCGCCAGTTTTTCCAACAGTGGTATCAGAGCCAGGTTGCTACATATCAAACGATTTAAACATTTAATCCAATTGTACAAAATTTTTGAGTCTACGGTTTTTGGAAACAAAATAAATATTTTTAATATAAAAAAAAAAAAAAAAAATTTTTTCGGGGCAAAACCCGGGCAGCGATTGGTATCGCTGCCCGGTGTGGGGCAGCTTTTGAATTGTTGCTGCCCCGGGCGTGGCGCACGGCGCCGCCCAAAGGGGGCGCACGGCGCCGCCCAGGGCAGCGCTGTGCGCTGCCCATGCGCCGAGCGCTGGGCCGCTGCGCAGGGGCAGCGGATCGGCGCTGCCCCAGGGGCGGCGCCGCAGGCGCCGCCCAGGGCAGCGAGCACGGCGCCGCCCAGGGCAGCGCACGGCGCCGCCCAGGGGACGGCCGCCAGGCGCTGCCCTAAGGGATGCCAGCCGGGCTGCCCCCGAGGCCGAGCGCGCCCCCGGGTGCGGGCCGGCCCGGGAGTGTCCCGGGCGGCCCGCAGGGAAAAATTATATTTTTATTAATTATAATATTTAAAAATTGTATTTTTGGTCCGGTTCCAAAAATTGTTTTTTGAATTGGGTTCACGAGATTTCGGATCCGAATTGTTCGAGTCCGTAAATTTTTATAAAATTGATTTTGGAATAAATTTGAATTTTTGGAAAATTTTAATATGTTATATCCGTAAAATTGAATTTTGAAAATCTAATTCTATTTTGGTGCTAATTGATGATAAGATAATGATCTTAAAATCATATATTTAAGTAAAATATGATTTTATTTTGTAAAATTGGATTTTATAGATAAAATATGGATTTTATTTGATATAGTAGATAAAATATGATTTTATATAGTGAATATAGAGATTTTATATATAAAGAATATGAATTTTTAAATCTTGTTTAAATTTGAATTGCCCACAGCATGTTATCCATATAAATGTCATTTTGAAATTAATGTTATTGGATAAGGATGATCGATTGCCATGACCAATTTTGTAAGGTGTATGTTATGGAATTTACATTTTGTCTTTATTATTGTTGGTTTTATTAATGGGCCTGGTTTATGGCCCGATATGAATGTTCCATATGTAATAAAAGTGGGCTTGGTTTTATAGCCCGTTCCTCCCCTAAAAATGTATACCCTACTTCGTCATTGTTATTTAGTGTAAATACATTGGGATTTATGTGGACGAGATCAAGATTTTGAAGATGGTGGGCCCAGCGGACACTGAAGACCTGAAGAAATGTAAATTGGAAGCATATGTAATAGGATTGCATTTGCATACTGCATATTACCGTGGATTTGGGACTAAGACCCGTGATTGGGAACCACGGGTCAATGAGAAATGGATTCGATCATCCTATATATATATGTGCTATTATGATTGTATGCATGTTTAGACATAAATTGCGTGAATCCGGCAATGATTGCAAATAATTAAATATGATGATGACAAATACATTTTATAAATAAAATCCCTCCATTTTAAATGTGATTTAAAATTTATATCAAGATAAATAAAGGGAAATTTAAAAATTGTTTTCAAATGTTCCTACCTTCCCATCAACGGTCAATGTATGTGATGCTACCCGCGGATACGGATCCGGCTCATATTATTGGGGGGGCCCGTCCGTCGGAACAGCTGTACATTGGATTGACAAATGTAGTAAGTTGGGTGGAAACTCCAATGGGATCGGCTAATATTATTGGGAGATCCACATGGCGACCGTCCATCACAACTTCAATATTGGTGTGGTCATCTTGACATGTCACTTTAAACTGCGTCATATTATAGGGTCTTATGTGACATGAGGTAAATACATGGGGGTTGCTTTGGTAGCAATTGGGCTCTACCTTTTGAGGAATTATGGTTGGCCTGATATTATTCGAGACCATAAGTTTGTCAATTGGACTCCATGTTCTCACTAAGGAAAAAGTTTCCCGTTTTCACTAGAGGGTGGTGAAATCGTTAAAATAGTGGGAGGGAGATTCATAAAATTAAATTCGCCTATTTTATGTCTTAGTAAATTGTTAAACAATCATTGATATATGTCTGTTTTCCTTTTCAGTATTTCATACAATGAATTCGCGAAATCCTTTATTCTCGATCCTCGAACAAAACAAGCTGACTGGCGCCAACTATACGAAATGGTTCCGGAAGTTGAAGATTGTCTTAACTTCGGAGAAAATGCTCTACGTGTTAGAGAAAGCACCTCCGAAGGAAGCACCAGCTGACATAAGTCCGGAGGAATTGGCCAAACT